>NW_010204359.1:20331-29829 GCF_000695765.1 Mesitornis unicolor
ATCTTTGTTTCAGTTCTCTCTCTTGTTTGAGTTTATTTTTTTATTTTGTTTTGTGTGGGGTTGATACTTTCATATTCTCTGTTTTCACATTTGACTTCCCTTCCCCTCAGAATTTTATTACCTCATACTTTATTCCGAACTCAAGGGAGAGAATGGAATATATGCCAGATGCAGACTCAGGAAATAAACTCAGCTCTCTGTTTGAACCTATACTTTTTTCTTTTCTTTCAGGGTTTTAATCTGACGAACTCATGCCAGTTGCTGCATGACAAACACTTTTCTTCAGCAGATACTCCTATACAAAGGGATTGCTCCATACTTCTATCAAGAAGTTCAGTGAAAGATTATATTCTGTGTTTATAGAGTAGTAGGAAGTATTTTCCACCAGTGAGAATTTAGAATTAAAAAATTCTTCTTCATAACTCAGCTGAATATCAGTCTTCCATCATAAGATTTTGGTGAAAGTCAGATCTGTTAATAATTTCTTTATATTTACTCCATTGCTGTATAATTAAAGTATTGTCATTACATAAGCCAAAACCAAATGTTATAAGGGATTAATCCTAAGGGTACATTTTGTAGGTATGAATTCCCTCATTCCTTCAACCACCTACTATATCTACCTCTAACAAACTTCTACTCAATACTTCTTCCAAACAGAAGCTGAAGGGCATTCTTGCCTGGTTTGATACGCCAGTCCAGCATGCAGCATTACACAGTCTGTTGAGATTGTCAAACTGAAATTTTTGAGAACAAGATTTGTGCTACTGCAGTGCAGGAGTGTTCTCCTACTCCCAGCATTAGCTGGGAGTTAGTTTTTCATCTTTGCTTTGTGTAAATAACACAGTCATGTAAAAAAATGGCAGGTTTTCTGAGGGTGACCAGTCCACTTCTGTAGCATATACTGGTAGGAAAGGATAGTCTTAATTACTTTATGCAGTATGTTTGACAGGATTTGCGTGATGATGTGTAGTAGAAGTCCAGTGTCTGCCACTCATATTAATTTGATTTTCAAATGGCACTGGCAATATTGTACATCAAAGACATAGTTTGCAAAGGCAAATCCAGCTGCAAGGAGTTAAAGTGTTACAAAGAAAACTGATGAAAAAGGAAGGAAGCAATAGGCCATACATAAAAGAGATTACAAAGAGAATCATCCAAAATATATGTTGACGTCCTTATTGAGTCCTGTATTTTATCACTGGTACATCTGAAGGGTTTAAAAGTTAGATTTGCAGATGGTAATGACATTGAGAGCACAGCAAATCATAACGTATGCTGCATCTGGATTCAATGCAGGCAGAGACAGAGGCAAAATATTTCAAAGGAAGTAAAATCAAACCACATTAAAAATGCCAACTACTGTACATAACAATCTTTAGTGTGCAGTTAACTAGCATATTTGGCAATCTGATAGTTTTTTATTCCTGAACTGTCACTGCCAGAGCAGCAAGATTGCCCTTCCAATCCTGCCAGTCATGTTGTAGTTGGTATAAAAAGTCCAAATCAGGCTGCATCAGAGCACCTGGGATTTGTTTTGTACCTTGCTCATCTAGTTGATTCTGACAGCATAGACCTGATGTTGTCATATGCCTCTTGCACTGGCTTGTGCATATGCACCTGGAAACAGTTCAGTCTTCCTTGTACCTGTACTTAGTCTTCAGGTTTTATTTAGTCGTGTGACAGAATAAGGCTACAGGCATGTTTTCTCTGTTTTGATTGACTCTTCTTTTGTACAGGAGTAGAAAAGAAGCCATGGTGTTCAGTGCCAGCAAAAGGAGATGTGGTTGTTGAACTGATATTCCAAGGCTCTGTGGCCACTGCTCAGGGAGAAGCTGTAACTCATGACTACTTCCTTGTGATCTTTAGGTAATGAATGAATGTTTAGAAACTGTATTCTTGCTTCTCCAGAAAAGGAAATTGTGCCCAATTTTTAAAAATATTTGGGTGGCCTGTGAGGTCTTCAAGAGCATCTTTTCTGAATTCTGCTGGAGTTTTTGAAAATCACACTGGCAACCTTCCAGCAACTTTAGGTGCCTAATACCCCCTAAAAATCTGGGCTTTTACCCCTAACTTTTTTCAACCAGCTGTGTTCTGTCTGAAGGCAGGAGGTTTCAGCTCTCACGCCTCCATTAAACCTTCCAGATTCTGGTACCTGCATCCTATCATGCCTGGCAGCTGCTGCAAAAGAAAATTCTGTATTACTCCATTACTTTCAGAAGGGTCAGCAGAGCTGCCCTTGCATTACACTGAGGTGAGTTTGACCTTAAAATATTCTTGAGAGAGCACATTTTCTTTTCAGATAGCGTTACAGATTTTAAAACAATTGCTGTTTTAAAAGTGCCTGTAGTGGTGCAGTAGAAACCTCCCTCTTGCTGTGAACAGCTCTGCTGTTCCTTACAGGCCAGCAGGCTATTGTGCGAGTAGAACTTCTCAGTGTTAGCACCTTTGCCTACCCTCACACTCTTCAGGATTGCTGCAATGACTTTATTTGCACCTGCTTCATTAATCATCTGGGCTGTCATCTTGTGGCATTCAGCCGTTTTCCAGGCACTAATACCACTGAGATAATACTCTGGAATCTGAAGGCATGTGGCCAAGTTAGCTTCAGTTCATCTTGGAGGTGAGTGTTTTCATGTCTGTTGCTATTTGGTAAATAAAGGAGAAATGTTTCTTTGGACTGATTAATTTCTGAAAGGATCATGCAAATAGAAATCTCAAACTATTGATGTTGTCATTCCATATTCTATTTCAATAATCTCTTCTACTTTGCCATGGTACATTATTTAATTTTCTGCTGTTTCACATGAACATCTGTAACAAGATTGCAATGAAAGACATGTGGTTAAAAAATTAACACCAAGTGACCTGAGTGCTCTGAAATCAATCATGTGACAAAGGAGACAGGCTTATGCGGTGAACAAATGTACTCATCTTTGTGAGACTATAAGAGAGATGAACCAGATTTCATGAGAATTTTGTGGAACTTTAGAAGAATTTAAATTAAGTTCCAAAGGTTATGATTGCTCCTTATCCCTGAAATGTATCTTCTAATCCTAAAAGTCTCCACATTCTGGAAACAAAAGATATTATTTTCAGTGCTGAATTCAAGCTTCTGTTGCTATCTCAGTACTTTATCAATAGACGCAATACTATTATCAAAGATTTAGAATGGAATATACATTTTATATCTTATTGTAAATAATGCAAGATTCAAATGTGTATTTGATAGCAATTAAGTCCAGCAATGTCCAAGTCCTTAAATCCTTTGCAGTTTAGCTCAGGAAAAGATACCTGGAAACATTACTGCTGAACACTGTTGTGGTAAGACAGTTGCAGAGAGAAAATGTTGCTGATTTCTACTTTCTCTGTAAGCCAGATCACATTGGGCTTTATCCGTAGTGATCAGCACCCTGTGTATCACCTAGGAAGTGAAATGGTCACCAGTGCAGATATTTGTGTGCCTGGCCTTTGTGTACTTACCAAAAAGGTGGACAGAAAAATTCAGGAAGACTGTTCAAGCAACCTCACAAGATAGTCCCAGTAGAACAACCACAGACATATGGGTTAATTACACAATATTCTATTCCTGTGCTACAAATGTTTGATGGTTTGTTTGGGTTTTTTTTCAGTTTAAACTTAAATATGTAGGTGTCTGTCCTGAACTTCTTTGTTAGTCTTTTCTGGTGGAAAAAAGTACCTTCAAATGTGGAACTTAGCTGCAAAGATGAATAACCAGTTTTTACTGTTACTACAAACGGGGGAAGAAATAAAAGTGGAATTTGAGACATTGTGGCTATACAGAATTGTCCCAGGCAAGTTCAAAATACCCGGGTATTTGATGTCTATATATTCCCTCTCTTTCACATTAGGGCAGACAACATAACAGGCATAATGTTGCATTTGAAAGCATGACTGAAACCTTTAAAAAGTGTTTCTGCCAAAAAGAAGTGACAAAATATACTAATTTCTGTAATTTGTGCTTGAATTGCCTTGCCTGATTCTGAAGTAGTTTACACATTACAAAGGGCTGGATTCAGAACTAACATAGATGAACACAGTGCTGAGAATTGTGATTTAACTGGAATCATCCAGTTAAAAACAAGTCGAACATAAAGAGTTAGCCAAAGGACTCATCCTCACAACACCTTCATGAGGAGACTTTTTTTAGAATGTCTCTCAGCCAAATTATAGCAAAACAAAAGAAGAAAAATATTTTTTTTAATGATGAAAGCTTAGAACTTCAAAAATGAACTCCTGGTTTCCACTGTTTTCAATGAGGGCAGGATTTCACCCCTGTGTTGCAACTGGATACATCTACATCTATGCTGGGGAACTGGAGATCATTGTCATGATAGTGTCATAAACTAAGCCACTTCAAACTTTAAAACATAACAGATATAACTCAGTAGGCAGAATAATGGTGACTGTTTTGGTTTGGTCTGATTTGGATTTGTTTTGTCTTGGAAATGCGTTGTATGCAGGAATCTCAGTGATTATGGTGACAATGTAGTAAAATCAAAATGCCACATTGTTAGAACAGTAAAGAGACTTGTAGAAAGAATTGAAGTTGTGCTGGTGAGGGATACAAAACTCTGTCTTTACAGACAAGGGACTGACCTCTTTTACCAATTCTCTGATGCTCATTTTTCAGGTACTGAATGCAAATGTATTTAGAAAGTAAGTGTGTTTGTATGGATGCACGCTTACAGATATTTTTCACATTTCTGTAAAACCTGATTAAACAAGACATTTACTTAGATAATTAATTTAACAAAGCAGGCAAAGTGGGTTCTTTTTTTATACTTTTTACTGGACTCTGTTAACTTATGATCTTTTGAAAAAGAAGTATGTGAAGAAGCAGGCCATTACACTGTTCCTTGCCAAAGTAAAGAGTACAGGATTCTTGAGGGAGGGCTACTGCTTGGCCTCTCTGAGAACGGGTAAGAGTTTGTCTCTGGCACTGACTGCATCATCCACAAAGTCTGACATATAGAACAAATCGTATGTTCATGCTCTGTACAGTTAACTGCTAAATATTTTTAAATATAATGATTGTTCAGTCAACTATCTTAATTTTTTGAAATTTCTTGAGTCACAATAGTTATTAGCATAAAGGACGTTCTCTTAAAATCCATCAGGTACTCATGAAAGTGACTCTAAATAATGTTAGAATCTGAAAATAAGCAATTCTTTACAGTATATTGTGTACTTGAGTGGAAACTTAAAGTCTGGTGAAGGTCAGCTATGCTTCTTAGTTCCAAAGCTACTGTGGGACCTGAACTGTGAGCTAGGACTCCTTTTTCCAGAAATGGAGGAAGACAAAAGAAGTCACTTTCTGGGGATAAAACCCTCTAACAGTAATAAAGACCTTACTGGAGCAGAAAGATGCAACTCTGTGCCTGTTGGACTGAGTTGGTTTTCCCTAGCTTTTGTGAGGTCAGTGAGAAATGTTTGGATAAGATCTTTTGGTGCTGTTCCCAGAACATGGTTCATGTGATATCAAAGAATCCTGACATTTTGCCAGGGAACTTTTTTGTCAGTGAGAATTTAGAGACTGGGTTTGTAAAGGGTTGGCTGAGCCAGAATACAAAGAAAACTCCTGAGCAATCTGTTCCAGCAGGCCAACTTCTGCCAAAGACCACAAGGGACCTGCAGCAGGAGACTCCACCCAGCAAGGGAGCGACAGGTGACAACTTCAACTTTAGCACTGAAGAGCTGGAGCTGAAACATCGTTTGTCCAGGCTGTGGATTTGCACTGAAATATGAATTATTGGAATAAATAAAAGAGGTCATTGTAACCTTCCTTAAAGGTCCTTGTCCTGAAGCAGGGCTATCAAAGAGACAAAGACCAGACTGATGCACAATTATTATATTCCTTCTACTGCAAGAATTAGTGATCCTAGCTGCCTGAGAAGTGGGAAGGAGGAATTGTGACTATGCTCACTAAAATACTATTTAAGTAGCATTACTATCTCTCTAGGCATCTGCTTAAACCAGTGGTTTCTAACCCTTTTTCCATCTGTAACCCCTAAGTTTTGTGCACTGGCAAGGCAGTCCTGGGTGAAGGGAAGCGTACTGATGGTTTTCCTCACTCCTTTCCATTTACCTCTTCAAGTCTGAAGTTGCAGACAGCCTATTTAGACTTGTGAGTAAATGCCAGGAATTTATCTTGAATCTGCCATTGCCGTTCACAGTCATTATTTAAGGTGCAGTCTATAATCACCTGCTTACAATGTACAAAAGATAAGAAGGAAGCAGGTTTTCCAGAAGCCTTCAAATTGTAGTGATCACCTATTAAGTAAATTATGCATCCTTCCTTCTGAGGAATTTTGCTTCAATGAATGTAATCAAAAGGTTGTAGCAGGTGACAAATGTCAATATTTCATATTTCTTCAAAACTTTGGTCTCCATTTGAAAAGTGCAAGGAAATTAAGACAAAGAAGACTGGAGAAGGTGGTAAAACAAGAAATGGGAAACAAAGGAACTTAGTAGTGAAAAACATAATGCCACTGATCAGTACTTGCTTAGTGGAGATGAAAAGGTGAGAAAAAACATCCTAATGTATCATGTCTATACAGTTTCTCTCAAATCTCAAAATATTGTTCTGCTTACTGATTAGACATGTTATGTCACAACTGTTAGAATGCTGATAAGTTATTTTGTCCTACTTTATATTCCTTTTATATTATGTCACTTATTTCTATCTTGTTTTCACACCACAGTTTCCATTATGATCTGGCACCAGGAAGCTCTCGAATAGGTAAGTGTTCTGGGGTCATAATCATAATTAAGTCCACCTTTTGATTGGTTAATTTACACTCATTAATTTTCTAATCAGAAATTCTATGGGTTTTCTTTCTAAAGATCAAATTTTAAATTGTAATAAGAATTTTACAGTTTCAGTGTTTTGTAACCAGATTTGCTTTTTTCATTTTTAATGCCTGTAGGAAAGGACTTATGCCAAGAGGTCCATTTTGGTTTAAGGTTCATTGACCAACACCAATGCCACTTAACTACTTATATATGTGAACACGCTAAGATTTAGAAAAGGATACCTATTTGGATTTTGGTATATGTAAGATAAAGAAGTGCTGGCATAAATCTGCAGAAAAGTTCTTGAGTTTGTGACTGACCTGCCAGGTGATCTCCTGCTCCCTATGGACTCCCTCCAGTGTGTCCATACCACATGAAACATGTCTCTGAGTGCAGTTTGCAAGCTCTGTGTGTACCTCATCTCCTCGAAACCAGCACATCCATCCTCTTTCTATACGCTACTGCCTTGACCTACATTGGCTGCTATTTGGTGCTTCCCAGCTGCACTGCAGAAGAGAAAATCAACTATATCATACTGTGGACCTTAAAAACAGGAATGGTAGGTCATATTTTTTTTAAAGTTTAAATGCACTTTTCATGTTGAAAAGTGACCGCTACATTGGTATTTGTAAAAATAACCAAGAGTTTGGATGGTGAATATTTGTGTGAAACTATTCAAAATTGATCAGCACAGTAAAGATTACTGAACATGCTCTCTAGTTGCTAAAAATTCATGTACTTATTTTGCCAGTCCCTTCCACCAAAAGTTAACACCTATCAAAGAAAATACTGTGAAACATTATTCCAGTGTTTCTTGAATAAGTAGAAACCAAAGCATAGTATCTAGATTTGCTGCTTAAAATACCTGAACATCTCTCAGTTTTTATGAGTGTGGAAGGAAGGAGGAAAATAATTATTTTACTACTAATTAATTACATATGCAATAAGTAGCAAGCAGAGCTGGAAATCCATTTAGGAGTTCAGCTCACTTTCGCCAGAGGAACACATGAAACATGCAATAAGTGTCCACCCAGCTGGTGATGGGCAATGATTAATATGTGCCCTTAGATATGGTGGATCCAATGGCTCTGCTCCCCTCCTGTCCTCTTGGCTGCATCATTCTTTAAATGATTTTTCAGAGAGACCTTTCAGAGGGAAAGGTAGAAAGAAGAGGAAATATCAGATTAAATACTCCTGGAGTTTTGTCTGGGCCTCCAAGGATATGTCAGTGCCTTCCCAGTGCCTTCCCACAGCTCAAGAACTGCCAATCCAATCCATTTCCCCTGCCCACAGGCAGGATCGGTTATAATTAAACCAATGCTGATATGATTGTCTAGCCTGTCTTGTAGCATCTTCATCAGTGGAGATCTTCCCAAACTGCTTCACTGTCACTATGGTTGGACAGTTCTCTTTTGTTTTGTTTTCTCCCTAGTGTCTAATGTAAACCTTCAGTGCTCTATCTGAAGGACATAATTATTGTCCCTTTCACTTAGACAGATTGTCTCTTTCTTCTTGGAAGCAAACTTTCATGTTATTGAGGACTACTGACTTCTTGTTTCTAAGTGTGATTAAGGCAGCAAGCAGCTAAACGCCACTCATCCGCTTGCTCACTCCCCCACCCCCCAGTAGGGTGACGGCAAGAATTGGAGGAGAAAGGTCAGGACACTCGTGAGTTAAGAACAGTTTAATGACTGAGATAAACTAAAGTAATAACAACAACAATAAAAAATAACAACAACAACAATTACAATAAAACACATAAAAGTTATACTCGGCTCACACAGAAGTCGCAAGCCATGTGCTCCAGCAGTTAATATTAGATAAGACAATAAACACTGTGGGCACAACAGCTCCAGAAAAAGCTGGGAGCAGGAGGCCTTGGGAGTGGAATGATGGAGGGGCGGCAACCATAGAGGAAAGAAAGAGAGGGCATCTCCAGTAAACTTTCCAATTTACAGAGAGTGTGATTTTTATGGTATAGAATAATCCTGTTAGCCAGCTTGATCAGCTGCTCTAAAAGCCCCTGGCTTTCACTTTCCCCAACTTCTGCACCTCATCTCAAAACTGCTAAAGACCTTGATCACTGCATACCCGTGCTGGCCAAAAACTAAGACAGAGTGTCTTATCACCTTTGTTTCCATTAAATCATGTACAGTACTTTTTGCAGAAATGCATCTTTCCTGAGTAGAAAACTGATTCTATGACGTTATCCCAGCAAAACCAAGACGTAGGCTTTGTTCTATTTTTTCATTAGAAGTCTTCTACACCTCCTCTCCATCTCGTTTCTTATTTTAACTCCCTCCACCTTTAAGTGCGGTTTCCAAAACTGAATAGCATATAGTCACTTAAAACAGCATTCCTATTTATTAGTCTCACAAGATCTGGGTTTTTTTGCAATGGCACAGAATTAGTGATGTTGATCTTACTCTCTTCAAATCCTAAGGATTTTTCATTGTAATTGATTATTGAACTATATTAAATAATAATTGAAGTGCTATTCCTTAAGACTAATATAAAATTAGTAGTAGAGGTGTTTATCAAGGTGTTGTGGGATAAAGAAAAAAGAAAGCCCGAGAAAGCTGGTTGATATTCAAGGACCGTTTCCTCTGAGTCCAGGAGCAGTGCATCCCAAGAAGGATGAAGGCAGGCATGAATGCCAGAAGGCCTGCATGGATGAACAAG
>NW_010204360.1:0-215 GCF_000695765.1 Mesitornis unicolor
ATCCCATTAAAACCAATGCATCATCCTGTTTAGGCATAGTTGCATTAAAAGGAGTCGGGGGGAGCTTCTGAGTTGGAGTCGGATGGTCTAATAGCGGTGGTACATCCGCTGAAGTTGAGGGAGATGCATTAATCTCAGTCTCTGATGCCCGCGGTGAATCAGGTGCAGTGGCAGCCGCTGCGGCAGGCGCCCCCTTTCCCGGCCCCCCTTCATAC
>NW_010204360.1:262-591 GCF_000695765.1 Mesitornis unicolor
AACCAGCCTCAAACAAAAGCTGTCCAGCATTTCCCCAAGCCTCTACTTGGAATGCAGCCTGTGCATCAACTTGAGCCCCATTCCGCTTCAGCCAAACAAGGAGCAAGCGTATTTTATATTCATCAAAGTGATTCCCCGATTTTCCAAAATACGCATTCAAATGCACAGGATAGATATTTCTTCTGCCGACATTTGCGCCCCGATATTACGTCCCCGTTGCTCACCTCGGCCAGGTGATTGTTGTGTCTACACTTACAGCTCCATGTCCGCTGTCTTATGTTCAAACGGGCTTGCCACCGGTCCCTCTGCAATCGTCAGGGTCACCACTT
>NW_010204360.1:1928-2146 GCF_000695765.1 Mesitornis unicolor
CCACAACTGACCCTGCATAGCAGCACTGGCCACAAGATCAAAAGTGTCTTTCTCACCTTTGTTCCCATGAAACAGTGCTGTAGTCCTTAGAAAACGGCAGTTTTCTTCCAGAGAAATTCCAAAAGTCACAGAAAGTCTGTCCCACTGAATGAGGACAAAGCACCAGTTCCACCAACCTGAGGGTCCGCTGCTATGGGGACTGGGTGAGTGGCCCCTAG
>NW_010204361.1:0-3130 GCF_000695765.1 Mesitornis unicolor
TAAATTATCAAAAATGGGCTGGCTTTAGTCTCTTAACAAATTGGACAGAGCTCCGGAAAGCAGCAGTCCCAAATCCAACCTACAGGCACTGGGAACTTTAAAGCAACCAGGGACTGCTGAAAATAGCACTTCTTTTTGCTTTCTTTGTATTCAAAACTATATCCTTTCCCAACCGATTCTGCTGCCCCAGGTCCAGGTCTCTCCAGTCAGGAGCCCCAGCTCTCCTGAACAGTAACAGATCCTTTAGCTCGCTTTTATTGTTTTATTTTTAAAATTAATTATTATTACATTTTCTCCCCCTTGTTTGTTTTCTGCACATCTTCAGGAAGCCCTCGGTGCTTGTGCAAAGAGAAGCTCCTATTGCAACCTCCCTCCCTGCGCTGTGCGCCTCGTTGTAAACGTTTTGGATGATCTAAAGACTCTGGGGTCTGTATATGGAAATAGTGGGGTGCAGAGCAGAAGAAAATACTTGTCCTTTCCGTCCCCCAGCCATGCTTTTCCACGGGATCTCCGGAGGCCATATACAAGGAATCATGGAGGAGATGGAGAGGCGATCCAAGACCGAGTCCCGCTTGGCCAAAGGGGGACAGATGAACGGCCGAGAAACGGTAAGAAAGGAGCTGGCACTGTTTGAAAGGGAAGCCTGCAAGCATGGACCCGCGGCGTGACAGACCCTGTCTATGGGGAAGAGAAAGGCGCTGCTTCCCCCTGCCCTTTCCCCGCCATCCCTTGCTTGTCGAGACCCTTCCGAGGCTCCCTGTGAACCCACCCATACCGCTGGGTGCTGTGCTGGTCAGGCTCGGTCACACATTTGTCTGACCAGCGTTGCTGCGTGTGCTCTCTGGAGTAACGGGGAAAAACGTTTTCAATCGTAACCGGGAGGGTTTTTCAGCCCTTGAGGTGAAGCTGCTTTCTGCCTCCCGCCCGGCTCGCTGCAGCCGCTCTGTCCCGTCCCAGCAGGGATGGAGTTTCTGAGCTGAACTTTACTCTTTTTTTACACTCTTAGCACCTCCTAAATTAAACCGCAAACCGCGACCGCTTACTTTTCGTAACCATTTTTGGTCTTAAGTTTGGGACTGATACAAAGAGGCACTGCTCTCTGAACGTTATGCCTGCCGGCTACTTTGCTTAGCTGTAACATCTCCACTTTTATTAGTCCAAGGACCAAAAATCATAAATGCACTAAAGGACGGCAGAGAAGGCGAGTGTCACGCTGTGTTTTGTGCAAAGCGAGATCTCCCTCTCCCCAACTTGTAGGGCTTCCGCCGGCCGCGCACAAGACTCTGCACACAAAGTAACGGCCTGGAAAACTGCTTTAAGGCTTTGAGCCACAGGGTCCTTCCTCCCTTCTCTTAAATAAACTCTCGCTTTGTTATATGAGGATTTGCAATGTAAATTCAACTCGCCTTTTCAACTGATGCAAAAAAGAGGGGCGGGGGACACAACTTCAGATCGCAAAGCAAATGCGGAGTTGCCACTTTAAAACAGTGGTGACTTTAGAAGAGGACGGTCAGGATTTTTCCCTGTTAGTTTGTCAGCAAGCGCTGCCCCAAGTTTCAGGGCAGAGCTTTTGTCTCCGCCGTTCTCTGCGTCCCTTTGTCCCGGCGACACTCCTCGTGGGGAGTAGATTAATGGGGACTCGCAGAAGTTTGCTGATGTAAAGATGCCAGTTTTAGCTGAAACCAGCCTGTGCCACCGTTCTGTCCACGTTTCTGGTCGGGGTGGTGAGCGTTCACACTCACTGCTTTTTACACCATTCACCTGCCTACTTTCTTTTACTTCTGTTTTAAATGGCCTAGTTTTCTTTAGAGACGGGGTTTTGCCTGGTTTAAGCACGGGTGAAAATTTACCGTGAAATCGGCGCAAGTCTGCACCCTCTGCCATAAGCTTTGGTGCAGCAAACCGGTATTTTGCGACTTTAAAATGCTGTTCTTGAAGAGCGCGCTTAGACTAAAATGCCAAAGTAGCTGGGAAGCTGCAGGCTTCCACTCTGGGACCCCGGGAAAGAACGGGCTCTGCTTTGCCTACTGAGGCCTAACCAGTTGCCTTCACATATTGAAATGCATTAGATCGTTAGGAGAGGTTTAATGGGATAAACAGGAAAGTTGAATCGCGGTAAATGCTTTCCTAGCGGCGATGGTCCCGGTACACCCTCAAACTTCCCTCCGGGAGCAGACAGTCTGGTCCCAGAGCACAGTCTCTTTGTGCAAGCCCCGGGCCCTGCGCAGGACCCCGTCTCCAGCCCGGCCTGCCTGCCTGCCTTTCTCTCCCTGTCTCATCCCCTTGTGGTGTGGTTGTTTTGCAGAACATGCCCCCCATGAGCCCCGAGAAGCCTGCTTTGTGTGCTGGTTGTGGAGGGAAGATCTCAGACAGATATTACCTGCTGGCTGTTGACAAACAATGGCACCTCAGGTGTCTTAAATGCTGTGAATGTAAACTGGCTTTGGAGTCAGAACTCACCTGCTTTGCCAAGGACGGCAGTATTTACTGCAAGGAGGATTACTACAGGTACAGCAATCAGTCCCCATGGGTTCAAAAGCACATCCCCTCACGAGGCATTGTGAACCGAAACGCTCTTTTCTCCACATGGGCTTTCAAAAGTAGCTTTTCGCAGTCAGTGATTCCTTATTCCCGTAAACGTGTCCCCTCCGAAAAATCTCGCAAGTTTAAAACCTGAACGGATGGACAGGGGACACGGCGGCCGAACGTGTGTGACGGTTCGCAGACGGGCGAAGGAGAAGACCTCGGGTCTCCCGCTGCTCTGCGGTTTCCCTCCGTAAATACCAGCGTAAAGACCCCACAAAAGTTTCCCTCTGCCCGCAGCTTGCCGGTTCTTCCTCGGACCGGGTCCCGGGGCTGGCGCGGCGGGAGGAGCTGCGAGGCGCGGTGGAGCCCAGCCCCCCGCCCAGCCCTGCGGAGGCTGCTCTGCGGCCGGGCCCGCAGCGGGCACTGCTCATCCCTGCGCTGCAGCCGTGCCAGGGCTCAGCTCCCCACCGCCCTTCTCGTCTTTACACGAGTGCCAGGAGAGCGGGGACCGATCTTCCCCGCTCCGCCTTTCTCCAATCGCACGGGCAGCGGGGGTCTTTCGTGTGCCAAAAGTCCTAAGCCACCAGGTCGGCCGGGCAGCAAG
>NW_010204361.1:3213-5249 GCF_000695765.1 Mesitornis unicolor
CTGGGCTCCCCGCCGAGCTCCCGTGGCCGGCAGGGAAGGCGGGCGGAACTGGGGCAAGGTCTGCCTTTACCTTTCCCGTTGATGCCCACGTTTCTGTTTCCTTCAGAAGGTTCTCCGTGCAGAGATGTGCCCGCTGCCACCTTGGGATCTCAGCCTCTGAAATGGTTATGAGAGCCAGGGAGTCGGTTTATCACCTGAGCTGCTTCACCTGCACCACCTGCAACAAGACTCTGACCACGGGCGATCACTTTGGCATGAAGGACAACCTGGTTTACTGCAGGGCCCACTTCGAGTCCCTTTTGCAAGGAGAGTATCCACCTCAGCTGAGCTACACCGAGCTGGCTGCCAAGAGCGGAGGTCTGGCCCTGCCTTACTTCAACGGCACCGGCACCGTCCAGAAGGGGAGGCCCAGAAAGCGAAAGAGCCCTGCTCTAGGAGTGGACATCGTCAGCTACAACTCAGGTGGGGAACACACGCCGAGCTCCCCTCACTCCGCCGCGAAGAGCGCTCTGTCAGGCAGTACGTGGGTAGCGCGGGCAGGCCAAATCTTGCTTAATCATTGGAAAATCAAACAAACAGCCCTCTGAAGGCTGCAGCGTTTGCAGGAGAGCTAACAGCAGCCCTCCTCAAAGGCTGTCTTTGCCCATTAATGTCAAACACCCAAACTTAGCCACTTCCCAGGGTAAAGACAAAAAAAAACAAAAAAAAAAAAGAGAAGAAAAAGGAAAAAAAAGATCCCAACCCCAAAACCACAGCGTTTTTTCTCTATAAGAACCTCAGAGATTGCTATCATTGTTTGTATTTTATTAATAAAAAGCACTTCACCAGTTAGACCTCAAATTAGAAGTAACCAAACGGATCAGAAAAAAAAATCCCCAGAATAAAAGTTATAGTATATGGCTCCTACAATACCAAAGCAATATGTACATAACTCGATATAGATATTCAGTTTATAGTAATTAATTATTCAGGCTAAATAATCCCGTTTTACTGGCACATAAATGATCAAACTGTACAAGAGGCCAGCGAACGAATGTTGTTCTTTGTAACTAAATCCTAACAAATGTAATTAAGGAGAATGGTTTCAGCCCTCTCAACGGTAGGAAAGGAACAAATGTTGCCTCGTATTAAGTTTCTTCCCTAACTCCAGTCACTTAAGTACCCAAACTGTGCCTAAACACACAGCGTTAGGGGGAAGAGGTAACGAAGTTTCAGATATGATCAAGAAGTTCAAACGGCGTCTCGTTAGATGGAAAAGAAAGCTGTAAGGGTAAATCCCAAATAACAAGTTACCGACTCCAAAACTTATTTTAGCTGAACTTGAGCTCTCCATGGAAGGGTAAGAGGCAAGAAGGATGTGGGAAGCAAGAGCGGTGCAAAGTGTTGCCCTGTGCAGTGAGGAGTCGCTCCAGCCGGGGCAGGGAGCAGGGGGCTCCGAGCAGGGGACCCCGGCCCCAGGACTCCGGGCTACGCAACGACGGACCGCTGCGAGCCTCCGGGGTGGCAGGAGCGGGGTCAGGGCCTTTCCTTCTAACAAATGCAGGTAGAGGAAAGTGCACCCATTTCGGCCCGGAGCCCTCTCCCCTCCGCTCAAGTTCAACACGCCGCCATCGAGATTCATAAGCAGTCCCCCCCCGTCCCCCTCCATCCCTCCCCCGGCACCTCCTCTGGGGCTGCCTGTGAAGCAGGCTGGGGCTGGGAACTGGGTAGCTGTGCCAGGCTGTTTCATCTCCTCTGATGCGTAGACCTTGGAGCCAGGGTAATCACTGCGCTAATTGTTCCTTGTTAATTGAAGATGACATTGGAATCCCTGTCTACGGAGCGGTTTCCAATCAATCCTGAAAGCTGCTAAAGAAAAGGGAACCTGCGGCACAGCCCGGGCTCCTTCAGTCCCGGCGGCGCACAGTGGATTTCCCGCACTCCCTCTTCGCGCAAACCCTCCTTCGCACCACCGTCACCTGAGACCCCCACATCCCTAAATGGAAATATTTCCAGGGACAATTTAGCGTTAGAATTAGGACTAGAAATTAGGGAAA
>NW_010204361.1:5280-24084 GCF_000695765.1 Mesitornis unicolor
AAGTTGTACATATGATAAAACATCCCTTAAGCTTTAGGTCAGGACTCAAGAGAGACGTTATTTGCAAACGCCGTCATAATTTTTGTGTGCTAGTCTTAAAATCCTTCTTCTTTACAACAACGGGGCATATAAGCTATACCATTGCCTCAAAATAAGATTAAAAAGCACTCCACTGATATCTTAGAGGATTCTCCGGGCAACAGAGAGAGAGGGGAAAGAAAAGCCTCTCTAATCTGTTTCTTTGGAGTCAGTCTAGATGGGTGAGAAATTTTATTTGTAAGGGCCGTGATTTTTTAAAAAAGTATTATCTAGCAATGTCCGGGGTTGACACATGGTTTCGAGAAAATACAGTCTGCAGCGAAACTGTGCATCTGGTGCAAATGACTCCAGCCCATGGACCCACAGTGCTCCTGACCCAAAGGGACGATCTCTAACAGACACGAAATGAGCTGCAGGAGATGAAATCGCTTCTTGAGAAGAAAAAAAAAAAAAACAAAAAAAAAGAGAAAATTTCTAAATAGTTGGCAGCCACTTTCCTAAAAGCATTTTTCGTTCTCGGTCTTGTTATTCTGTAACTGCTCTTGCACGTAGCCGTTTACAAAGGGCAACCAGTCCACAGAACATTAAATGTCGGATGCAGGACTGCCCCCTTCCGAGGGCGAAGCGGAACGCGGCCGGGAACCCATGACTGGCCCCACAGCCGAGCCCTTTTTGCCGGGCATTCGCTGTTCCTCACACGGCTGCCAGCTCGCAGCCAGCCTCGCAGCCGCCCCGGCGCCGCGGCTTGGGCCGGCGGGGATGTGCGGAGCCGGCGCAGCGAGGCCCGCTGCGGCGCGTTTCTCATCTCCTCTCCCCTCTGGGCCCGGGCAGGAGAGCCAGGGGGCAGAGTGGCAGCACTCCGGGGCAGACGACTTCTAAGTCATAGCAAAACTCTACTCCTGTCATTCAGTGTCTGGTGAGAACTGCGAATTTAACTTTCCCAGTCACCTGAACCGGTATCCCTCTGAAAGAGTCCTACCCTAAGGTGTCCAATACAGCAAACCACTACGGAAAGCGAATCCTACTTCTAAAAACAAACAGTGCTCTGACTCTGATGAAGCTAAAAACTTCAACAAGCTGAGTGTAAAAATACGCATTTTCACAAGCAATCCAGCAGTACCTGGCTCAGATTTGTGTACACATTTTGTTTCAGGGGAGCTGAGAACCAGGCCAGAATTGAAAATCAGATTCTGCTGCTGGATCTGCAACAGCTTTTCTATTCTGTAGTTTGTTTGGTGGCTTAATTTCTGTTTCTCAGCTCCTCAGTTGTAAAGTGGAAACACAACAATAAATAACTCAAAACGTTATGAGGTAAAAGCCATTCATACTTGAGAGCTGTCTGGAATTAATGTGAAAAATGGAAGAAACTATTCAAAAGTACTTAAAACATTCAAGGCTTTCTCTATATTACCTCTTATATCATAGAATTAATATGTATTTTGAGGGAAACTGTGTTGACTTACAGCCCACAGGATATAGAAATGAGATGGCAAAGAAGATTTCCCTAGGAAAGTATTTTACACAGCTGTTGCTCAAAGAGCTGTTTATTTCATTTTATACATATATGTGTGTGTGAAAAACTATGAAGAGTTCACTTGAAGAATTCTTGGCAATAAAAAGCAAACTCTTCCAACTCTATCCAAAGCAAAATTAAACAGCCCCCCTCTCCTGCTGCAAAGAAATGAGCAATAATGTCTTGCCTGATTTTTTGCTTCCTCTTAGTTCTCCAGGCAATAGTGTAAAACTCTGCCCTGTGATGTGGCCAAACCACATAACGCTGTGTCACTCATGTAAAATAGAGTGAGCTAATCATTGTATAAACTAGGATTGTCTGAAGATGCTTGGGGGCCTCTTTCCATTTTGTATTGAAAATAAAAGCCAAAATAAAGTAGATAGCAGACAAAAAAGCAGATCAACAAAACAAAGGCATTAAGCAGGACAGAGGGGCCTGAGGAAGTTCCCGTTGCTGCTGTAAACCTGAGCGACCCAAGGAAAACAAGAGAAACAAACAGCTTGCTACTGTCTGAAGTAAAACCTGAGGACTGAATTCTGGTACTCTGATTTATGTCAGCTCATAAGTTATGGCCCACATAGTTTGACTGAAGGCAGTATGATTGCTTGTGAAAACAAGTAGTAAATACAATCCAAATCTGGTCTGAAATTGTTTCTAAGGCAACTTTCAACTCATGGTATTTTCAGAAGTGTCAGCTTACTTTGAAAGCACAGCTATACTTCTTACCAAGACTAGAAGCAAATGTAGCTATAATTAAATATTCACCTGATTTTCTGTCAAAGTGCTGTCTTACCAGCATCTGTTCATATTGACTTGTCTTATAATTCAAAAGAGAAAACACCTTGAAGAAGCTTTTTATTTTCTCCTGGTTTCAAGTTGCTCTGCCTCTGTTTTTAGCACTGTCAACATCAGTCTTTCTGTATTGTTCCCTCTTTCTCCTTCTCTCCCTCTCTCTCTTCTTCTTTTTTTTTTTTTTTTTTAAATAGGGATCAACTAGTAAATAATCCAATAACTTTGATTGGAAAGCAGATCAAAAATTCAAAAGAGCAACTAATGAAACTTGGTCTAGTTTACAGACATTCTGAAACATTAATATTAACGTCATCTTTAATTAATATTCCCTGCTATGATGACACCATTCATTTTCTCCTGTGTGATTGAGCTAGCTTTATAAAATGGGATCCTATAAATAAGTAACCCAATTGTTTTTTAATCCAAAAATTAAAATATAGATGTCTTTCTTCTTTTTGCCAATACTGTCATTGCTTTCGCTGATGTGAAGTAATGACACCATGGTCCCTGAACAGCTGCAGCTCTTGTGTACAATTCACACCTATAAAAGTGTAATTGGGAATAAATTCATCTTTGATAGACACTTCAAAAATCCTGCATTGGGAAAAGCAGGGAAACTCTTTTAAAGTTTTGAGCCACTAGTTGGGTGCTTATAGAAACGTCCTAAGTGCTAAGAGCTACTGCTGATTGGGATTGAGATTGAGGGACTGAATCAAGCCTTGATGCAACTGCTTTCTAGACATGTTTTACAGATGAAGGTCTTTGAGCAGTTCATATAAACTCCCAGACAGAGTCCAAAAGCATTATTTTATCAGCAAAAAACCTCCAGATTTTATGCTTTCTTGATGAACTGTTATAACAGACTTTCCTGCTGTATATCTCTTTTAATAGGTCCTTGTGATTTGGGGGAAAAGCTCAGGAACATTCAAAATGCTGGTTTGACCTTTATTCTTCTCTCAAGCTAAGAGTGTTTCAGTGAGTGAGATTTACAGATTCTGAATGAGATTTCAAATGACTCTTTGAATGCCCAAAGCAAAACCATCACTGCAGGGAAAAGACTTGTTTGAAAATAAATGCCAAAGGATAGATTACTTTCTAAATCTTCTCTTAGTAGGTACAGGCACAGGGGACATAGCATGTTTTAAGAGTAGGAAAAGGTCATCTTTTGGATCTTTTTTGACTCATTTAATTACCACATCTATACTTCTCCTTGCACCATCTTAGCCCTTTCTTCCTTTCTTGCTTGTTTCCTTCCTTCCAAACTGTATGTGACTCAAGACTTCTGCCTTGATTAATTTCTCCTGTATGATGCATGGCCACTAACTTCTTGTCTCGTTTTGCCTATTGACCAGGTTGTAATGAGAATGAGGCAGATCACCTGGACAGAGACCAGCAGCCTTATCCCCCATCCCAGAAGACAAAGCGCATGCGCACCTCCTTCAAACACCACCAGCTTCGTACCATGAAGTCCTACTTTGCTATCAACCACAACCCAGATGCCAAGGACCTCAAGCAGCTTGCCCAGAAAACAGGCCTCACCAAGAGAGTTCTGCAGGTAAGAAGCCACATCACAGACTTGACAGAATTTTCCCCTACCCCTGCCAGTAAATAGCATTTCCCTTATGCGTAATGGTAGTGATATAGCTAGAAATACTTTTTGCTGGGTGTGTCCCTAGTGGGTGCACAGAGAGGCATGGTATCCTATGGCAGGAGTGCTGAATTCATGCCCTACCACTCCAAGGCAGCCAAATACTAAAATGTGATTTGTAACTAGTTGCATCCTCAAGATGAGGAAACTTGTCTCCAGAGTCTATCAGCCCAGTAGATATCCTGGGATCTGTAGTCTCTCTGTGATGACCTTATTAAGGGTAGAGGTAGCAAATCTACTCGTTTCATGCACACTGGGTGAAGCCTTTGAGCTCCCCTGAAGTAGGTAGCGTCACCCCTCAGTGAGCAGATTCCTTGATATATAGGAAGCAAGCTTGGAACAATATTGTCCTCCAGGACCAGCCAGCTCCCTCTTCCCAGTGCCTGTTAGACAACTGTTATCATTAAGGGCCTACTTAGTAAAAAGTCACTTCCCTCTGAAGGACAGCCTGGCAAATTACATTTTAAAAATCCCTATACGGTGTGTGCTAGCTCAGTGAAGTTAAAGTGAGGTGTGTATTATATGCAGAGTGCCAAAGAAGGGCAGCGATCGAGGTGGAAGGAGAATCTATTAGTGGCAATGCCATGTCCATGTTACATGTCACCTAAAACATTTTTAGTGAACCTTACAGAACAGAAAGACCAGCTGACCCGTAGCAACAATCCTTATGATAGGGTTGGTGTAATGATCCCTCCTTCCTCTTCAGTCTTTTAAAATGATTAAGACAAACTTTCAGCCTTGGCAAAAATCTGCTCATTCATCCTCTGCCTCAATGTTTATCATGTGTCTTGACACCAAATCTACCCAACTCAAGAGTTCACTACATGGCCATCAAGAAAGCTGCTTTCCTTGAGTGAGTGAGTGAGCAGATTTTTCTTAGGCTGCTCTATGAAGTCTACGCACTGGCTGCAATGTTCCAGTGAGCGCTTGCAGCACTGGGCTTTTTAAGGAGAGTCCTACCTGCAAAAGAGACAGTACCACCAGTAGCAAGTGAAGCTGTAGTGACTTAGTCGATTTGCCACACAAAAACAAACATCAAAAAATTACTTAAAAGAAAGAACAAAGACAAAAATAAGCAAAACAAAACAAGCATCGGTAAAGAAATCAATTGGGATTGGTTTGCAGGTTTGGTTTCAAAACGCAAGAGCCAAATTCAGAAGGAACCTTTTGCGGCAGGAGAATGGGGGTGTCGATAAAGCTGATGGCACCTCACTTCCGGCACCGCCTTCAGCAGACAGCGGCGCACTCACTCCACCCGGCACTGCGACCACTTTAACAGACCTGACCAATCCCACTATCACTGTAGTGACATCAGTGACCTCTAACTTGGACAGCCACGAATCCGGGAGCCCCTCACAAACTACCTTAACGAACCTTTTCTAACATTTCCGGTTTTTTCTTTTTTTTTTTTTCTTTTTTTTTTAATTCTTACTCTTCTTCTTTATTATTATTATTATAATTATTATTTTTATTATTTTCAAGCCTTTTTTTTAAAAAAAATAACAAACCCACAAAATATTTGGGAAAATAAACAGCTTGATGTGTAGCATCTGCAGCCACTTGGCAAATGAGTTTGAAGTAATATGTTGCTATAATAAGTGAACATTTATTGTTGTTAAATTGTACTCAAATTTTTTAAATTAATCAAATAACTGAATAGAAGGTTATGAATCATTCTAATAAGTGCCTCTTAAAATTGTATGTTACTTATTTCCAGAACCTTGAAAAAAATATTATTACCATGGGAAAAAAAGAAGATTATTTTCCCTCCTTGATAACCAGATAAAAATCAGTTTAACTATAGCCAAAAGAATGCTGCTTCAGGACTGTACGTTCACTTACAGCATTTAAGAACCCCAAATTTCATTTTATTTTTATAATCCATCTAAAATTTTGAACAATTTTTTTTTAAAATGTTGAAATATAAGTACAAAATTATTTAAACTAATAATTGAAATAGACTGCAAGTGCCAGTGCTTTTTTGTAATGTATTAGTCACAAGCCTGATCCTCCCTGAACACTTGGGAGTCTCATGGGGATAACTAAATGCTCCTCTGCCAGTCCTTCACCCAGCTGGGACGCCCTTGGCCACCACTGAAAGCTGTGCATGGATGGAGGGCTTGGAGAGAGAGAGCCAGTGCTGAGAGTGCACGTGGGTGAGGATGGCAGGATCAGGCTGCTGGTCTCCAAATCTGGGTCCTGTACATTAAGGAGGCAAGATCCGGGTAACACCTTCCCAAATGAGCTCACTCCTACAAGGATATTATTAAAGTAATAATAGCAGAATAACAACTCAAGTGAGGAGTCCTACGATCTGAAATATCGCATAGGGAGGGGTTTTCATTTTTGTCTGTCAAGCAGCTCTGATTTGGAATTTTTTTTTAAAAAGTGCAGTTTGCTACACAGCCTTGATGCCGTAACATTAAAGCAAACAGGAGGTTGCCCAGCTACTTTAGTGAGCACAAAAACAACTTCCAAGAAGATGTATGCGCATGTACTGCTAAAATGAGGTTTTGATAAATCATACTTTTTTTTCAGGGAAAATGGAAATAAGCAAAATATAATTTATTAAGATGTTTAAGGAAAATTAGATCAGTACAGTTTACTTGTTACTATTTTGAATTTACTTTAGATGTTTCCTGAGATTGTATCAGACACTTTGTTTAATACATGAATTTAAAATCTTTAGTTCATTAATATCTTTAACATATACTTTAACTTTTTAAACTTTGTATAAAAGAAAAAAATGTTAGCAAAAATTCTTTAAAAAATTGGCAGTGAATAATTTTAAAGCAGATAAACTCAAAAGCCTTGTGGATGCTGATCTGAATACATTTCTTAGTTTACAATAGTGATATTTCATTTTTTTTAAATTTATTTAAGCTAAAAGTCTGAATGGTCTGGGCAGTGGTGAATGTTCATTTGTATCCTTTTATTGTAGTTGAACACCAAGTAGATTGTGGAGAGTCTCAGAAACAAAACGAACAAAAACCAGTCAAGATCTATGTCTTGCGTTTAGTGGATTGTTAAAAATAACTTTGCACATATTCCCCACTTTTTAGACACCATCAAATATCTTTTTTGGTGGTCAAAGTGGCTATTTAATATATTTTAAAGGTGTCCTTTTTGGCTGTATAAATGTGTGGTTACATATTGACAGTTCACTGCCCACATTAAAGTGCATTATTGTAATTTTTGCTCAGGGTTTTTAGAAAATTAGCACAGAAAAGTAGCTTATTTTTAAAAAAAGATGATGGAAAAGATGTTAACACTGTAATAGAAGAAAGGTGTGTTTGCCATTATATATTTAGCAAGTATGGTTATCATCTTCTACGGATATTAAATCTTGACTTTTCCTATTTCTATTACCTTATGGGCATTTACCACTAACCAGACCAAACGACCTTGGTAAGGCTGAGATCTTTATTAATACACTTTTACAGGTAAAAATATTGATACTTATAAATTTTGTTCTTTGACAGAACAATATATGGTACTAGAGATCTACTTTATTAAGTAGACTAATTAAAACTCAGTTCTACTATGTGCCTTATGATATACCTTGGGAGTAAGTTTGTGAAAAATCAGGATATATGTGTTGTTTGTTAAATTAACTGTTTTAAGTCCTTTTGACACCTCACTAGTTTTGTACTGTTTTACCTCTTATTTCTGAAACTCTTTTTATGGTGTATCCTGTTAGAGGGGACAAACATGTCATAGAAAGCAGTTGTGCACTCTTTCAGATATAGTTGATAAATCCAATAATCTTATATATTGAGCTTCGTGTTTATAGTACAGTAAGTGGTCTAGCAAAATTGTCCATGTTTCTTTGTTTATTGATAAATGCATTGTATAGAAACTATTTCCCCTAAATATTTATGGACCAAACAATTGTGATATATCCTATTAAATTTGTGTGAATAAACCATTTTGAATCTAAGGAGTTTTATTTCCCATCAATTTTTTTTTTTTTAATTTAAAGTCTACATGTACCAGTGCGTCTCTTTGCTTTTACGGTACCTGTGAAAAATTGGTATTAAACATGGAAACACAGCCCTTTAAATATTTTAAAATATGGTTCCTTCTTAGGCTTTAAATTTCTTCATATTCAATGTATATGCTACTGCTGGTGCAATTTAGATTTTAGTTTTAACCCCCTTTTTTGACCATGCAAAGTAATGCCCCAGTGATTTGATACTAAAACCCTGTCTTAGAGTTCTAAAAAAGCCAGAAAACTAGCAGCTAAAGTAATTGCATGACAAATATAACCTAAAGGATATGATGAAATGAATCAAGATTTAATGCTAGGTATATTGAACACAAAATAGAATTGCAGACCCCGAAAAGCCAGGTTGCTCTGTAGTTTAATAAATTGTCACTATGATTTCTTTCAGGGAGAACAAATCATGGGGCATTACAGCCAAACATCCCGACGTTTGAAAATTCCCTAAAGTATTAAAAGAAGGGGAAAAGTTTGATCGGAAATCCACTGCAGTGAAGACAAAGACAATATTAGGTTATGATAATCATACATTTAAAAATCTATTGAGCCAAAAAAATAAAAATAAAAGACTTGATGTCATTTCCTGAATGTTAACAAAACATATGTTATTTTATGGTGTCTAAGTAACAGAACTGAAGGCTTCAACAAACTGTGTGGTATTAAAAACAAATTTAGAGAAACTATGTATAAAACCAGAG
Organism: Mesitornis unicolor; assembly: GCF_000695765.1. Lineage (NCBI taxonomy): Eukaryota > Metazoa > Chordata > Aves > Mesitornithiformes > Mesitornithidae > Mesitornis > Mesitornis unicolor. The sequence goes on from NW_010204361.1 coordinate 13,974, forward strand.
CAACCTGGCAGCAATTTACCCAGCCCATATTCGAAGAAAATTTTTCTTTAAAAAAATCCACATTTGTCAAGCACAAGTACTTGTAAATTAAAATCTGAGTGCATTCATTTCACTTGCTTGCTAATGTGTACTAGTCATATCTGTTAAATGGATTTTTGTAAATTCAAAGACAACTTTTCACTCATTTGAGATCATAGGAATCAAAACCCAGTAACTTTAGTACTATTGTTTCTGAATTATTTTTTTTTAAATGAGACAAATCTGCATGCACTTTTCCATCTGTCACATATAGTGTACATTTCTGTATGATGAATTTCTCTTTGATGTTTCTTGTATAATAGCTTTCATTAATAAACATTTTATTTGATGAAAACATAGTTAACTTTATGTAAACACATAGCTAATTGTTCAAACTAATTTAAACTTTTCTTTTGAAAAGAAGCAGTGCAGTGCAGTTCCAATATGTTATATATAACTAAAATCACATAGAATGAGGTAGCAATACTGTTGCACAGTGTAAACTTATTTCCTTTGGTGTTAACTTTTTAATTTTTTAACTTCTTGTATAAAACTGACATGTTTTTAAAAAATTCCCATCAGCATCAAAATCGAACAGTCCTTAAATTCTTCATCCATATATGAAAACATAAAGCAGTACAGTATGTAAAATCCTCAATGACTTTTAGTGTACAAGAATATAATTTGTGGATCCCTGAGCTGTTTACATGGTCACTATGCAATGAGCAAGTACATTACAAAACGTTGGTCCTAAGATTCCCAGTCTAAATCACTGATGATTTTTACAACCCAAGAAGCAAGTGTAACAATAACCAACTATTAGTAATGAGGTTTTGTAATTGTTAAACAACTATTTGAAGAAAGATTTTTTAAAATATATTCCTATTTAGCTGTATAGCCAAAGCATATGTTAAACAAATTAACATATAAAAGACTTGCCAGAAAATCTTTCATTAAAATGACATTTTTATTATATACTAATGAACCCTATGTAAACAATGTAACTTTTATGAATGATGGACATTAAATATTTCACTTATGTGTATCCTCAGCATTTTGCATGTTTTCTTAAACTTTTCCCTTTTCTGAATTCTAAAAAGAAAACCATACAATTATTAACAACATAACACAAAGTTACTTACAGATTACTGCAGTGGTTTCTGGAAACTGGTAACCAAGAGTGTTCTAATGGCAACAAAAAGGTATAATTTATTGGTGGCAGTTATGGGAAGCATTGTTTAAACAACAGTTTTATAGTATGTTGTAAAGTTCTATTGAAAAAGGTATGGTGAACTTAATTCAAATCAGCCTGATCAGAAATTTAAGTATATTGTGAAATTCTTAAACTGAGCCTTATTTGTATTTATTACTGCAGAAAGTAAGTAAATGTAGGAAAGCAATTATTTGTGCCACAGTCATAATGTGGTTTCCCCCCTGTCCGTGGGAAAATATGACAAACATTAATTATTCAAATCAGTAAAGAACTCTGTGGTGTTTAAGGCCAAGAAGAAAACCTCTGTACTATAATTATTCTTTCGTAAATCATTGCATTCTTTGATAAGCTGGATTCCTTCTCCCCCCATTTTAATACTTACAGACATATTTCTAGTCTAAATTATTGTCTGTGTGCTGCTTTTTTCACCTGATTTAAATTAGAAAAATAAATTAATTAAATACTCCTGGTGAAATATCAGCTCCACTGAAGTCAATGGCAAAATCATCACTGATTAAAGTAAAGCCAGGACAATTTTATTTCTCCATGTCTAATTAGAGACATTAAGGTTTGATTTTTTCTTAACACTATTCTTTGGAGATAGTCCTGCACATAGTGCTCTGATTGACCTGACTAATTGCATTACCCAATCAAGATTTTTTGAAAGACAAAGAACTGTCTCCTGCATTAAGAGAATAAACATGTTGAAAGGGCAGCATGATATGAGGACTAAAAGAAAGTAATCATTTCAGACAAGATTTGAGAGAATGCAAGACAAATTTAGGTTTTCAGGATTGTTACAAGCGAGAAATGTGTTAGAGGTCTTTATAGTGAATGCATATCCATGTCTAGACACAGCATTTCTTTGCACTCATGGTCTTAAAAAAGAAGTCACATTGTGCGGTCCTAGAGCACCTTACTCAGAATTTCTCTCCAGAGAAATGGCTTGCAGGGTCAGGTCAAATGACAGAAGGCTGACACTGCAGCCCATCGAAATTGGTGAATATTCTTTCTCCAATTCCATGGGCTTTGAGCCAGGAGCTGAATGAACATGGAAATTAAATTACTCTATTGTCTCTAAAGAAAGCATAACCTTTAGAATGAGACAGAATATATAGGACAGCCATGCCGCTCTGTACTTTGGACTTCATTCTTCAGAGCTGCTAATCCAAGCACCTGGCACATGCATTAAATTGACTTAAAAATATTTCTTCCTCCTTCACTCAAATACAGGACACAAATTATACTACTGGAATTTCCAGAAGCTACCATAGTGTCGGAGACTTTATTCAGTTATTCTGCAATGTTGAACAATTCTTCTGCGCTTCTCACTTGACACAGACTTATCTCGACACATACCTATATACATATCCTTGTCTTGCCTTCAGATAACCAGTACTTTCATATTTATTTAAGTCATTCAAACTTATAGGAAGCAACTCACCATTCTAGCAAAGGCAGTTGTCATAATTTTTGTTTTGATACTCCTCTACAGTAAAACATTTTTCTGGAGTAGTTTTTATGCTATGAATTTGAACTTTTGTATGTTTTTTTCTTTTCATAGCTTTGGCCCAAAAATGTAGTGCTTCAAACGTCTAAGTGTACAGATTATTTTGCCAGCTTTTCTTCTAATATCTAGAAAAACAAATCTACTGCAATCATTGAACTCGTGGCTTGCATGTTGCTGTAAGTGTATTCCCCTCTACAATCTGATTTTATCATAACTAATGATATAAAATATATTCAATTCTAATTTTAACTACTAAGATTAATATTAGAAATGACAGCTTTTCAGCTGTACTCACTTCTTGCTCAAGTGGGCTTCTGTTTTTGGAAATGGGATTGCAAGCAAGCATCCTTTTAAATTTCTGGTATTTGCTACTGCTAGGAGCAGAGGGCTAGACAGAAGGTCTGATCTAGCTTGACAAAAATCAGTTTTATTTTCCAGTTTGCCCTCTTTTCAAATAGGACTTTAATAGAGGACAAAAATACTGTCAATAATTATTTTAGAGCTAAAAAATAAAAGATATGCTTCTCATTTGCACTTCAGTTACACACTTCAATATAGATTTCTGAGTCTGGACAGATTCACAGTGTTTTGAATTTATGAGACACCTACATGTAGAAAATAAATTATAAGGGAATGAACAAGGTAGGAAAAGTTTATCAGACTGCACATATAAGCAGTCACTGGGAGGGATGTGGAAGTTTTGTATCTATCATCCTATGAATCCTTATTTCACCTTTTTCCTTGAGAAATTTGGACTTACCTGACAGTAAATGATCAAGTAGCTTACTGTTGCCACATGCATCTTGATCCTACAACTGAGATGTAATAGAGAACAATCTGTAACAATAATTTTTCAGGAATAATTATCTAGCAAAATAATGAAATGTTGCCCAATATCTTAAAATCAGTAAAATAAAATGCAATATCAGGAAAGCTAAGAGCACTGATTACTATTATATCTTAAGACATAAACACATACAGGCTCATAATTACTGTTTAATTCATAGAGGATAATTAACTTCATCAAAAAAATACATATCCCATATTTCAGTAGGGACAGTAAGATAAGTTCAGAAAGTAACTAACTTGCAGCTTAGAGGTGAATATTTTTCATCTGTAAGGATACTTGCATAATCACTGCTTGGGCTGCAGGCACAAGCGTTAGACAATACCTCTCATTTTATTTTCTGGCTGTCCAGCAGAATATTTTTTGACTTTATAAGAAAAAGTGGGCTACAGAAAAGGAAGTTAAATGGACACTGTAAAGTACACGAATGGGATTGTGCCTGCTAGCACATTTGACATAATGTGCTGCTGCATTGAGGCTCTGAATTAAAGAAACTACTGCTTTCTTTCTGCTTTTTTATTTGAAGATGTATTGCTTCTTGTATACAAGGTTACATAGACAATGTGTAACTACATTAGCTGAAGTAATTTCCTATCCCATTTTGTCGAAACTTTTCTTAACAATCAAACCCTTTAAAAGATAAGTTTTTTGTGAATTTGGCTGGAGCAAATTAAGAAATTAGAGCTGCTGCTGCTTATTATAAACTATTAGAAATAGTTTAACTGCCCAGGAGTGCTTTCTGCATTCAGCAATGTTAGAACTGTCCTGAGTGAATCCATTTCTTCTGCTATTTAACCTGTAACAGAGCACTAACATGACACTAAATACACAGTAATCAGTGGTTTAAAATACTAATTTTAAACAACTGCTGTTGTTATGGACAGACTCAAATTGAGAGACTCTCCAAATCACAATTTACCATGAAAATAGTAGTATTAGAAGACTATGTGTCTTGGAGTGATCAGATATTTTGTATAACAGATTCAGATCCTGAGACCTTTTTGACCCATTGTATTATAACAGCAACAGATTAGAGCTGGAGAATTCAAAAGTATGGTTGTGTCCTTGAACCTATACAAAATGTCTAGATTCAACATATTTCCAGAATGGACTGTCGAATTCTGGTGTAATCTAGCGCTTTTTGATTAAATTTCCTCTATTTCCTCCTTTGGATCTGTCTGAAACAGAAAAATAGCCTTTTAATGGGCTATTAGACTTTCTGGTCTTTAGAAATACTGAAATACGAAGTAATGCATAAGATCCGTGAAAAAACAATTTTACAGAACTCAGATTCAGCTCTAAAGTTCCACAGTTCTAAAAATGATCAGAGGTAGTTTTTTAAATTTGTTTTTAGTAAGGAAAACTAACAGGGAAAACCATTTTTTGGAAGCATGCTCTCCAATAACTAGTTTCCAAAGGACTCCCTCTTCAGCCTCTGAAGAATTTTGCATAATTATATATATATATATATCTGTAATATATATATACACATAATAACGCTCAATTATGAAAACCTCTTACTTCAAGCAAGCTGAATCCTCCAGTTTCTTTCCCTTTTTCAGTGTATTTGAACATTTGTGTTTCCTCTGTATCATTTTTGCTGTGTAAAGCCAATCCATGCAGGATTGCACAGGCAGTCTTATCAGCAGTGTGCATTTGTTTACGAGATCCTTCACTGGGTATAAATCCTAGAGCTGAACTTACCTTACTCCCAGCTTCTTTCCTCAAGTAATTTATATTCCTTCTATTAATCCTTGGGCCTACACAGTCTATGTGGCACCAGCCACCAGGCCTGTCAGGCTGATGGCACTAACAGGGCCTGACCAGCCCCACTTGGGCTCTCACCGCTCACAGCCCAGGGCACCATTTAAACTCGGCCCTGAGGCCCTTTTCCTCCCCAGGCTGTGCTGTACCTCTGCCTGCCTCTGGCCCTGCCTCCAGCAGAGTTGTTGAGTGGCCCAGCTCTGTCCCCAGGCTATCCTTGGACCCTTGGGCAAGGTGGGCTTTTGGCAAGAAAAGGAATATTTTGTGGTTCGGTCATTTTTTTTCCTTCAATGCTCCATTTTGCAGCTGGGGTTCCTCCACACTTCCTCTTAGCACAGAGTTAAGGATGCCTGTTAAAGTTGCTTAGAAAATAAAAGCTGAAACAAAATCCCAGCCTGGGAGGTCCCAGTTGCCCTTTGCACTGCTTACAGCACCCACAGTTCTCCCTGTCGTGGCACTGGCTCAGCTACACACAGACTGTGCCTGTACCCTGTGGAGCTCATCTGTGTTGGCTGTGGAAGAGGTGCCATGTGGGCCTCTTCCACATGGCCTGTGGACACCTCTCCCCCTGTACTCACCCCATCCTCTGGCAGCCTGAAATAGCTTTTTGGAAGGGGAGGGCATAGGCCTAGGAGCTTTGGGCAGAGGAAGGGATGAAACCTGTACCCTGGCACTTGGGACGAATGTGTTCTGGCTTCAGAGCAGCTAGGTAAAACAAATGATACTTACATTTATGCATACTGAGCCTGATTTGTGATGGTTTGTTGCAGGAGTTTTGTAAGGCTTCTAGGCTTGCATTGTCCTGTGCAACACACTATAATGCTACTGGGCAGCAGTACCCTGAAAAGAAGAAATTATTTAAGCTCCTCTTTCTACTTCAAACTTGCAACCACATGCTATGATTCTAGTTGTGGAAATATTTATGTGTGTCTTTAACTTTCTTATTCTGTGTGATACCAGTAAAATGTATTTAAATTGAATTATTTGCAGTACTGAAGTTAACTGGAGTCATAAACCCATAAATCAAGGTTTAGAGTATAATTTATACCAACTCAGTTTCCTTGTAAAAGACTAAAGATTCTCAGGTAGAGTACTAGTGAATTTTGCCTTGTTTGTTGTCAGTTGCTTATATTTGCTTAGGAATTTGCATTAGAATGAGTGGAAGTGGTTGGATTAATGGTCAAGAGTACAAATGGTCAAAGGATGAAACTATAATTAGAGTATCTTGCAAATATGTCACTGCCATCTATGAAATACATTCTCCACATACGTTATTATTTTGCTGACTGGCATGAAATGAAAAGGCCTACTTTTGGTATTTCAGGTTACAGCAGATGTTATTTCTTCTGTGCTTCCAAATTATGATACTTAATATTCAGCACAACTTTAAAGTAGCTATATGAGAGACAGAGAGAGCAATAAAGCATGCCCAGATTTTGGTTTTTACTGCCAATGTATAGATACAAAGCACCAGAGTTTTTAGTTTGTGTCTGAGCCATGAAGAGGATAAGCAGGAACCAACCTGCGCACTTTTAGAAATCTGTGGGAAAAAAAATTGTTTCAAACTCAAGCCAATATTCCTAGGGTTTTTTGATCCTGGTCTTGGTCACAAATGAAAGCAGTTTCACGCTTCTTTCCTTTAGGTAAAAACATTGAGGCAACTCAAAGCCTGAAGAGGAAAGAGAAGCAGAATCCAACAATGCTTTCACAACCATGCTAACAGCATTTAAAACTCAGTCCCACCCTCTGCAAGCAGTTCCACATGGTCACCTTGTTAGGATAATAGTTTGCTCAGAGTATAAATCCCCTTGTGTGGTGACTGTCAATTGACTCCGACTGCAAAATGCATTGAGAGCAAATGCAGCAGTGGGAACACATGCCAGTATCCGCATCGCTGCTCCCCTGCTTGGTGCTGATGCTGACATGTGTCAGAATGGAGGCTGCCATTTCCTCTCTGGCTAATAGGGAAGTATGTTCTAGGGTGATTCTTCACCTGCAGTGCTAATGGCAGTCCTGTTCATAGATGTCTCCTTTCAGATCCTCCAGAAAGCTCTTGTTGTTCTCCCTCCTGAGTAACACTGTTCAGATAACTGACCTGTTACTAATGTCAGAAGGCAGAATACTGGTATGATCATATACAATATAATTTTGTAATGTTCTGTTTGCCCTGTGCCATGTATAGGTGAAATTCAGAATGTGTGGTTTGGATCCTCTGCAGACTTTGACCCTAATCCAAGGAAAAAACTTTGATTCTCTATTATTTAATGTAAAAATGGAGAATAGCAATAGGAGACTGAAAAGGTAAATATCTATATCTTTCCCAGAAGGAAGTGCTATACGGTGTACATTTAAACTCAAACAGTGGTATGTAATGAACTGAAGATTTCATGGGCTCGGCTCCTTACAAGGTAGGATTGTCCAGTGTGCAAATTCCTTTGTGGTGAATGCCAGCTAACTGTGACCTTACACATACCAGTGCCACTCCTGTCTTTAATCAAGTTAGGCAATGATTACACTTGAGCAATTTTCAAGACAAGCAGACCTATAGACTCCAAACTGCAGAGTCTCTCTGATCCTGATTCGTGTGCCCTGATTTTGCACTATATCTTGTTTGAAAGGAAAATAGGATCATATGCGAGTGTTTATCATTATACACATCATTGAGCAAATGATTGAAATTTACATTATTTGCAGCAACGTTGAGTTCAGCAGCCTGCTAAAGGGAGTGCAACAGGCGCTAACCCGGTATTTGTATAGTGTCCTTAAGAGCAAGGAGTGGTTGGAGTACTCCCACTGATCCTGGGGATGAATTAGGTATTTCTGTGCTACTGCTGCAGTACGTGTACTATTGTCAATTTAACATTAGTGAAAGTGAAATCCAGTGGACAGCACTGGGAAATAGGAATCCAAAGTTTCTTAAAAATGCTTAGTATGATGAAAAACGTAACACATACATAAAAATATTATTAGACTATTATGTGATTTGTTCCCTGTACACTGATAGAGCACTATTGTTTTCTAATGGACTTAATTACATGACTGGAACACAGACTATGTAGACTCTGCAGTAAATAAGGGTGGTAGGCTGATATACCATTATGACATATGAACTCTAACCACCTACCTAATAGCATCTTCTTTCTTCAGAGACTTTTTCTGCTGCAGCTCTGAATCTTGAAACAGTTTTTTTTAAATTTTACCTTTGTCTCTAATTGTATCACTTCAGTGAAGTTTTGCCCAAATTCACACTAGAATTGTGAACAGGATCAAAGTCTGCGGCATAATTAAACCCATCCCATTCATAAGAATTCAATCTCTTTTCCTAAAGTTACTTCATATATATAAAATGAGTTTGCTAGTTTCATCTGTTTCCCATTATCTATGCTTTGAGACCTATATAGGAGGAAACATTAAGTAAAACATTTTTATTGGACACTTTTAAACTACATAAGAAAACTGAGAAAGTATTCAACAAGTAGGGCAGCAGGTTAAGTGAACTGGGTGTACCCAAGGCAGAATTTGCACCCTAGATCATATAATGTGATACTGAGGCTGTACAATTTCAGATTTATCCAGCTGTATGGTAATAGGTTAAACTTTGACTTTGTAGCCAAAGATGACAGATTCACTCTGGAGCCTAAACCTTGGGCTCTGTAACTGTCAGCTATTCTCTCTGAAGGTTTGCTTTCTCCAGAAGTCTTTCTGAAGACACTGTTGATCACTTATCTACAAAATGACTGCAAATATGTGACAGTATTTTTGCAAAAGTGCTACTACATACTTGGAATTAAAATACTGTTAGCATTGAATGCTGCATGGACTGTTAAACCCGTTTTTCATCCTAATTATACGATTTAGGCTTTCTGGATTTGGTGAATCTTGATGTTGCTCACATTCCTATGTAGCTGCTTGAAGATGCAGATATTTGGAGCAACCACAAAAGCTTCCTGCTCCTTGCGGACGCTTCACAGTCCTATAAATGGAGTTAGATGCATTTTTTTTCTGTGTTCTACTAGTGAGATTTATAATTTAAAATGCTAGTAGAATTTTTGGATGTAGCAAAAATACTGAGGATTTCTGTACCCTGATTTTCAGAAATATTTGTCTTGTATTAGCATGGGAAAAAAGCCCAATTGGCCAAAGTTTGACTGGATTACAAAAAGCCATAGTATAAGAAAATGAAACATCATAGTGGGGAATGCAGGCAATTAGAGTGATGCATCATAAACTATATTTATTATTAATTGTCTCTGTTTAAGGGTCAGAGAGAGAGAGCAGGATTTTCTCTCTATTGTCCCCTACCCTCCCAAGGGGAGAATTAAGAAAAGGGAATAGAGAGAAAATAAAAAAATAAAATAAAAAAAAATGCTTCACACAAGGTTGGAAGTTAAGACTGCAACAAGTTTAATGAAAAAAAAAACAACAAGGGAAAGGAAAAAAGGGAACTAATAAGGGACAAAGGATATTTAAGTATATACAAAACCCGATCCCAGTAGTCCCAAGTGGAAGTGTCCGAGCAGTGCTTCGTGGCTGCTGTGACCGCTGTGACTCGTCACCAGGGACCGCAGTGGTGCTGGGAGCGGATGGTGGTGGATGCTGCCGAGCACGTGGAGGTAGCCCCAGCTGCCCCGAGATGCGACAGGAAGCAGCCCAGGAAGCCAGGAAAAGCCCAGGAAACCAGGAAAAGCCCGTGAAAACCTCATGTTTTTATAGACTGTGTCCAGAAAAGGGAGAGAACAGTACTGATCTCTGACCCTCC
>NW_010204362.1:0-1106 GCF_000695765.1 Mesitornis unicolor
TCTGGAGGGGGGCGGGCAGGACTCCAGGGGGCTGGAGCACCAAAACCCTCCTTATGTCATGGACGTTGGACCTGCAGCACCCAAGACGTGGCACTGTCCCCTTCTCCCCTTGATGTGCCATTTTTTTGGGTCCCCCCAAATCCTCACCTGGAGCCAGCGATGCTCTCCGTGGATTTCTGGGAGCCCATGGAGGTGGTGGAGGGGCTGGTTGGTGGCCCTGCAAGGGTGGGCAAACTGAGCAGGGGGGATGGTGGTGCACCCAGAGGTGCACTCTGCTCCCCAGCACCTGCGAGGGTGGGTCAGCCATGTGCACCCCTGTGCCCCAACATCCAGCCCTGGGGTCCCTCTACCCTGGATGCACCGTTTGAGCAGTTCTGCTTTTCCCAGGTAGGGGAGGAGGCACTGGCCGGAGAGCTGGGAGTCTCATCTTGCTCTGCAAAACGGCAAAACCCTGAGGGTCCTGGGTTCCTGGGACCCTCACAGCTGCTATGTTGTGCCCCATTAACCCCCCCTAAGTGTGGGGCAGAGACTGATGCCTCTTCCCACTGTGCTCCAGCTGGGACCAGCCCCATGCAGCCATGAGCAGAGGGTACCCAGGGCCCCCAGCGCTCAGGCAGGTCCCTGGGGAGCACAAACTGATGTAAGAGGGCCCAGATCGGTACCTGCATCAACGGGGCCCTCATTCTGCTCCTCCACATCCCGCTGCTGGCCCAGACCTGCCGAGGAGCTCCGGTGGTGCCCGCTCCCTGCTGTGGCTCGTGGCCCAGCTGCAAGGGATGGGGCCACCTCAGCTCCATCTCCTCCCTGGCCCCTCCCCAGCTCATCACCCCCCAGGTCATACCTGTGCCCCACACCTCGGGGGCTGCGGGCAGGGCTGCCTGCGTGGCAGCGTCCACAGGCACCAGGCGGGTGTAGAGGGAAGGCACGTTGCAGGCTTTGCTGGTTTGCATGGCTTTCAGACGAAACCGGCGGGCGAAACCTGCTCGAGGTGAGGTGGTTATGAGTGGGGGGGATGCCAGGGCCATGCTGGGTCTGGGGGACACCGGCACCCACCCTGCTCCAGCTCAGCTTCCCGCTGCGCCGCGTTCTCGTTGTCCCGGATGACG
>NW_010204362.1:1950-3011 GCF_000695765.1 Mesitornis unicolor
GTGCGGGGGGGGAGCTTAGCTCAGCTGCTCAGGCTGGGTGATGCTATGGTGAGATGCGGTCCCCAGCCCAGAGCCATGTCCCCGTGCTGAGATCCTTCGCCCATGCAGCCTCTCACCCCAGCAGCGCGGAGCTCGGGGAGGATCATTTACACTGCAGGGAAATTGCTTACGCTTGACATTTCAGCAGCAAAGGCCACCAGCTGTGCTCCTGTGCGGTGGGAGCCGGTTACCTCACCCGTGACACGGGGAAGGGACATGTCCCCGAGCTGGGTGACAGCTGGCCTCACCCGGCCTCAGGGCCATCAGCACCGGGGGAGCTCCCTCTCCCCATCCCAGCGGCCTGATTTTAAACCCAGCGGGGATGTAGCCCATTGCTAACGGAGCATTGGGTGGTGTCGGCCTTTTGGCACCCATGGCTGATCCTTCCTTAAAATCCAGGCTACGATGCTCTGGTTTCCAGCCCAGTGGCCACACATCCAGGTACAATGGGGCAACCAGATCCCACTTAAACCAGATGCAAACCCCCATGTGTGAGCCCTCACACTCCGTTGGCATCCTTACCTTTGTGGCAGCCGGGGTGAGGGGCAGTGGGGCGGATTTGGTGGAGGACTCACAGAGGGACAGGCTCTTCTGGCCCTGCTGGGAGGTGGGATCTGTGCCGGGGGCTGATGAGACACTCTCGGGGGCCACTTGCGGCAAGCTCGCGGCTGGGGGAGCTGCGGGAGAGCAGCCCCTGGCTGCGGTCCGTGCTGACAGAGCAGTGGGTCAGGACGTATTGCTCCTGGATGTAGGAGGGCTGGTAAATCCGCTTCCAGATGTCTCCCCCTGAAACGGGATCCACACCTGCCCGGCAAATGCACACCCCATCAGCCCACGGCTCCCACGCCTGCCCCCAGCCCCAGCCCCACTCACTCCGCTCCGATGCCTCCGTGCCCGCAGCAGAGAGTTCCAGTGAGGCATCCCCGGATCCTGGGGTGCTCCGGGGCAGCTGGCAGCTCTCCCTGGCACTGGGCACCTCCTCCTGGGAGGGGAAGGCTGAGCCCCGGGAGCCCCGGCAAGCC
>NW_010204362.1:3033-3447 GCF_000695765.1 Mesitornis unicolor
GCCGGCACCCCCCCAGAAGCCTGGGACACCGGGAACATGCCACCCCCCCATGCCGGGGCAATGCTGGCCATACTGGGTGCCTGTCGCGGAAGCGGGCGATGCTGTAGAGGACGCAGTAGCTGACGAGGCGATCGCCGGGATAGAGGGCCGGAAGCTCGGTGGGCGAGAGCAGGGCCTCCATGCTGTCGGGGACGTACCAGTCAATGGTGATATCGCTGACAGCCGGCTCGATCGCCTTCTTCAGGGACTTGATCAGCTGGGGTGGGGAGAGGAGCCGGTGTCGGACACCACGGTGGCCCCTGTGCCCCACCATGTCCCCCCCCGGGCGTTACCTTGGGCTGCAGCCTCTCAGCTGGGCTCAGGAACTCGGCACAGCCCCGGCTCACCTTGGCCATGCCCTTCAGTAGCCGCCGG
>NW_010204362.1:3480-3745 GCF_000695765.1 Mesitornis unicolor
CTGAAGCACCTGCAAGGAGAGAGCCAGGCGGTGTGAAGCCACGGCCAGGCAGGGGTGTTTGGTAGCCAAAAATGCCACCCTAGCTGTATGCCGGGCTGGGACAGCCCAAGGAAAGCCAATCTAGTGCGGTTGGGGGATGCAATGGGTGAAGGACACCCTTGAGGCTGGCAGAGGCGAGATTTGGGGATACAGAAGGAGAAATCGGTGGGAACAGCCCAGGGATGTGACCCCGCGGTGGCGCCGAGGGCGTACCTGAGGGGGGTGG
>NW_010204362.1:4127-4667 GCF_000695765.1 Mesitornis unicolor
CTCTTCAGGGCCACCAGCAAAGCCTCCTGGGGTGACAGCGGGGACCGGGGAGGGGTGCTCAGGACCAGCCACCGAGGGAGCACCCCTGGCCCCGCAGCCATGCCTCACCTTGACCTTGTCCAGGTCAGGGCTGCTCATGGTGCTGCTGTGGTCCACGAGGAACAGGACCTCGCGGGTGACGCTCTGCAGGTCCCCGGGGACGCCCTCGGCCACCGGGCAGAAGTTCAGCATCAGCACAGGGTTGGCAAAGATGTCTTTGTGGAAACGCTTCTGCACAAAAGCCACCTGCGAGCCAGGCGGGCCGGGGGCTTTCTCACAACTCCCGGCCCATGCTGAGGTCTTCCTCACCCCCATCCCCATCCTCCCCCCTTCCTCCTCCTCCTCCTTCCTGCCAGGCCGGTGGTGGCCGTGCCCTGTCACCTGTCTCTCGCCACTGCTGTCCTTCCTGGCGATCCGCATGTAATCCCGGCGGCTCCGGATGTGGGCCTCGTACATGGGGTATGTCATGGTGCCATCCTCCAACACCAGGTGAGGGTGGTG
>NW_010204362.1:4690-7213 GCF_000695765.1 Mesitornis unicolor
CTGCCCTGTATGCACCAGATGCTTTTGGAGTGATGCCCCATCACCCCCCAAACTCACCGCAGGGGTAGAGAATGATCTCCAGGTCCCTGTCATAGCTGTGGGGCTCAGCCAGGGTGACACGGGTGGTGGTGGCAGAGCTGGCCCAGGGGTCGGCATCAGCTCGCAGGGCATGGGTCGGGCTCTCCAGCCCTGCAGGGAGGAGGAGGAGGCGGCAGTGGGGCAGCCCCTTACGCCCCCCACCCCGACTCCCCACCCATTGGGCTCCATGGCCCCAAAGCTGTGTCAGTGGCTGGCCCACCCGGCTGACAACAAGGCACTCTCAAAATGAGTCCCTTAGAAGAATGAGGGGACCATTCTGAGGGACATTGCCCACATTTCGGGAGGCTTTGCCCAACCAACTGACACCACTTGAGCTGTCCCCTTACCTGCCAGCAAGCAGGGGCCCTTCACCAGCAGCTCAAAGGCAAACTCGTAAGGAAAGGGGTTGCAGGGTTGTCCCCGAAAGACGTCCACGCTCTGCACAGGTGCTGTGGGGGGCAGCTGGCTCCGGGCACCCGGCCCCCCGAAACAGCTGGTGGGGCTGCAAGGGGAGAGGCGGTGATGGCTCCTGCCCCCCCAACCCCTCTTGCCCAGCATTGGCATCCACCCCTGGGGATGGCAGAGACTGAGGAAGCCGTGAAAATCACCATAGGGCCAACCTGTCGTCACACAAGCTTGCCGGCTCACTCTCAGGGACAGCGGGGACGTGGGGCGCGAGGACAGGGGGCAGGAGGAGACGCAGGGCCCCATCTGGCAGCGTGGGCAGCTCCTGCGCTGTGCTAAGGGTGACGGCCAGGCTCTCTGCTGGGCACAGCGCGCCTGTGACCATGACGAAGGTGGAGCGCTCCGCATCTTCATCCAGGACCAGGTGGCCTGGGGGATGTTAATTGCACTAATTACTCTCAAAGGGTACAACAGAGCGCAGGTGTAACAAGGGCCATGTAAAGGGATGGGTGCATCTCTACCTCAGGAGAGGTGGAGGCTGAGATGTCCAGCCCCAGAGAACCCCAAAAGCACCAGGGTGGCCTGGCAGGGCTCTGAGAACTTCATATCCCCCCACATTTCACCCCCCCGGCCAGGAGGACCCAGCAGGATCACCCATGGTACTCACCACCGGCACAGCAGCGCAGCCGACCGGGGCTGGGCCCGCACTGGAGGCAGCAATCCTGCACCCGGTGCCGGTTTTGGACCTGGAACGTCACCCGCCGGCTGCCCGCCGCTGCCTCAAAGCCGGCCAACACCTCCCACTCCTCCAGCGGGTAAATGAAGATGCCTGTGGGTGGGAGAGAGCCCCAAGGCAGATCCCAGCACGGTCAGCCCACGGCAGCACCACTAAGAGCAGGGGCAACTCAAATGCATGAGAGGGGGGCAACACCCAGAGCTGAAGCCTGGCTCGCCTGGAGGAGGGCAGGGAGGGTGAAATCCCCCTCCTCCTCAGCATCTGGGATATTTTAGCCTGGTCTCCCTTTTACTGCCCGCAGGCCAATGCTGTGTATTGGTGGTGCCTCCATCACCACTGGTTTCCAGTTTTGCTCCCTAAACCCAGCAAGGTTTGTGGGTCAGGGGGCTGGAGACGGGATGCTCTCGGGTGTTTTTAGGGGGCCATGCAGGCAGCCTGGGTCCCTGCCAGCTCCCATAGCCCGCCCTTACCTTCCACAGGCTCCTGGTGGGGGTTGGTGTACACGAGGTGGGCGGTGATGCTCAGGGTGTACCCGTTGGCACAAGCCTTCACCCTGGAGCTCTTCAGGGGCAGAGGCTCCCAGGAGGAGAGGGCGTAGAGGCCTGGCATGGTCCCTGGGCGGGCAGCTGCGGGCAGAGGGGATGCAGGCACTGGGTGCTCAGGGTCTGAAGGGGTTTGTGTGTGCAAACTGCTTCCATCTGCCCAGCCTGCAAGGGGGGGCAGGTCCCAGCTCTCCCCATCCCCAAGACTCATGAACCAGGGCTCTGCCGGTAAATAAATCTGGCTGCCGGGCAGCAGAATGACTTCTTGTGGGCAGCAGCATTTACACACAAGCCCTAAGTCCTGGCAGATGAGCAGGGACGCCTAGACACAATGGCTAATAGCCAGCCACACGTAGCCCATCTCTCGGCTACCTCACAGCAGCTCCAGAGCCTCCCCTGACCATCTCCTGCACTGGCTGGGAGAGGAGCATCTGCTGCTCCCATCTCCATCCACCCACAGAGGTTACCAGGGTAAATTGTTTTGTTGTTTTTTTTAAAAGAAGGGCGAGAAGCCCACAGTGTAACTAGGACAAAACAGCGAGCAATGTTTGCTGGGGGTTTAATAATTAACAACAAGGTCAGTGCTGTGTTGAAGAGCAGCACAGAGGGGAGAGCACTGCAGGGGGAAGCCTGGCTCGGGGGACAATGCCTCTGCTTCCAGTGATGCTCTGCACGGCGATGGGCACAGCCAGCAACCCATCTTTCAGCAGCGACTGTGGGAAGAGAGGCGGCTGGGGAGGGGGTCCAGGGACCACACCCCCG
>NW_010204362.1:7244-9260 GCF_000695765.1 Mesitornis unicolor
CTCTCCTCCCCTTGGAAAAACCACCTGGGAGCAGCATCCCAAGTGGTTGCTGAAAGCCAAAGCATCTCTAACACTGCCCCATCCCGTGCCATTGTACACTCTTATAAAATATTTGGGCCAGCCTTAGTCCTGCCTCTCTGTGGATAGCGTGCATGGGCACCTCCACACCATACCCCCTGTGCCTGCGCTTCTGCACCAGCAAGGTCCTCATGTCACGCTGTGCACCAGAACTTCAGCGTGACAAGGACAAGGCCAGGTACACGCCAACCATCTGCTCCCATCACCCTGGTGGCCTTCATGCTGGGAATGGCTCGTACAAGCAGCGGTAACTGGAGGCTCGGGGTGCCCTCGGCAGCAGTCACAAGGTGCCTCTCCCAGAGCATACTTGATAGCAGGGCAGGGATACAACCTGGGAGCCTGTACTGGGATCGAGAGCATGGCTGGCACAAGGCAGGGAGCCCCAGAGAGGCGCAGAAGTGCATTAGCACGGTGGCTGTGTCCCAGGAAAACAGGTCCATTACGCCGGAGGGGAGCTGTTTATCTGCTCAATTGGCATCGCAGGATCATGCTGGCAGCTTCTGGCCACCCAACTGCCTTCAGCCATCACCAGTGCTCCACCTCATGTGCAGGATGTGCACGCCCTGCTGACCCCCGCAAATTGCTCTTCCAGAACACAAGGGGTGATGCGCAACCCAATTTTCCTCCATTCTGGCCGGGAACATCAGCAGCCAGGTCTTGTCCTGATCACAGCACCCATCCGGGCTCTGGGGACCGGGACTCCCCCAGCCTCACCGCATCAAGCCATTAAAGACGGATTTCACCCCAAACCCCTTCCATTTGTTCCCAAGGCACCCGGTTTAATGCTCAGCAACGCACCTGCTATTTGCCGTGCCGCCCCCATCAGCCGGGTCACCACTGCCTTGTTTACCAGAGACTTAGTGGAGAGGCCATCCCGGCTGCTTTTTATCACTGCTCTTTACATTTACCTTCGCAGAGTAAACAGGGCCCATCTGGCCCTGCCGCGCTTCGTGCTGGCTGCTCTAAGCCCCATGGTAATGAATAAAACCAGACCTGATGGTCCTCACCCCAGCCTCTTCATCCTCTTCCCCTGGGGCAGCAAAACCATCCCTGGGTACCAGCGTGGCATCACCAACAGGTCCCCAGCCCCCTCCCTGTCCTCAGTGCCTTTGCAGCCCCCTGCTCTTCCTCCTCCCCACCTGCTGCCTCACAGACCATCCTTATCTGCCTGCAAAGTTGTCAAAAGTTTCCCCCTGGCTGAGAGCCACCTGCGCTGGGGTGCAGCGTGGTCCTGGGGCAGCCCTGGCATGCCCAAAATCAGCGGAAATCTTCACTGGTGACCGGCGCACAGCCTGGTATGGGAGCAGGATGGAAATAGAGAGGCAAGAGGTCCCTGGCGGCTGCAGGCTGCTTCCTCTGCTGGGACGTTGAACCGGAGAGCAGAGCCCTCCGCACATACACACACACACACACATGTGCATGCAGGTACACACGCACACACAGGTGTGCATCCATGCACACACGCCCCAGCACACGCACTGCATCCAGAACCACCACGTCTAGGACCTGTGCTGCTGCTTCTCACTTCCCAAAGCTGCTAAAACCCCTGGAAAACTCCAGCCCTATGCCAAGGAGCAGGAGTTACTCACCCCTGATGCACCCTAACGCAGGCACCCCCCCAAAAAAAAACCCAAAATGTTCCCGCCCTATGACTTTTCCCTGACACAGGCACATCGTGGCAAAAGGGTCTCACTGCTCCTCGGGAGATTTTTGGTGTGGGCCAGGGACTGGTTGCCGGCACCCCAGGGCATGTTCCCAGTAGTTTTTGAAGCTGGCTCTGTCGGGTCAGTGCCGGACAGTGATTTCAGCACTTTTGTGGCCCTGCTGCCTCATCTCCCACATCTCACCCCTCCTGTGGTCCAGGGCTGCCCCAATATCGGGGATGCAATTCTGGGGCACCTAGGAATCACAGGATACCCACAAGGTCCCAGACCCCCC
>NW_010204363.1:0-890 GCF_000695765.1 Mesitornis unicolor
CTGGAGCCCCAGCCCCAAATATCAGCACATCTCCTCCAGGAGGAGAGCACGGGGGGGCTGAGCCCTCCTGGGTGTCAGTGCCCCTTCCAAAAAGGGCCCTGCGGAAACCCTCTGGGATCCAACGAAACCCTCTGGGATCCAACGAAACCCTCTGGGATCCAATGAAATCCTCTGGGATCCAATGAAATCCTCTGGGATCCTGTGGAAACCCTTTGGGATCAAATTAAATTCCTCTGAGATCCAATGAAATCTTTTGGGATCCTGAGGAAATCTTTTGGGATCCTGCTCAAATCCTTTGGGATCCTGTGGAAACCCTTTGGGATCCTGAGGAAATCCTCTGGGATCCCATAAAAATCCTTTCGGGTCTTGCTCAAATCCTTTGGGATCCTGCAGAAATCCTTTGGGATCTCACGAAAATCCTTTAGGATCCTGTGGAAATCCTCTGGGATCCTGCTCAAATCCTTCAGGATCCTGCAGAAACCTATTGGGATCCTGCAGAAATCCTTTGGGATCCCATGAAAATCCTTTGGGATCTTGCTCAAATCTTTTGGGATCCTGTGGAAACTCTTTGGGATCCCATCAAAATCCATTGGGATCCCGCTCAAATCCTTCAGGATCCCGCAGAAACCTATTGGGATTCTGCAGAAACCTTTGGGATCTTGCAGAAACCCTTTGGGATCTTGCTCAAATCCTTTGGGATCCAATGAAAATCCTCTGGGATCCTGCTCAAATCCTTCAGGATCCTGCAGAAACCTATTGGGATCCCATGAAAACCCTTTGGGATCTTGCAGTAATCCTCTGGGATCCTGCACAAATCCTTTGGGAACCTGCTCAAATCTTTTGGGATCCTGCAGAAACCCTTTGGGATCCCATCAAAATCCATTGGGATC
>NW_010204364.1:0-233 GCF_000695765.1 Mesitornis unicolor
CCTACAGTAGGCAGCCGACACTTAGCAAGTGCGCATGCGCATGGCCCTTCTGCTCATGCGCACTGCCCCACTCGCAGTGCCACCTGGGAAGACGGCGCGCAGGGTGCCCAGGTAGTTCTGCCGTCGCTGGAGCTTGTTCGGGAGCTCGGTGCTGAGCTTCGTCGTTTTCCTCGCTCCTCTCTCGGCCGCCGCCCGCGGCCCTTCCTCCCGCCCTCATGTACGACGCGGGCGAA
>NW_010204364.1:346-9149 GCF_000695765.1 Mesitornis unicolor
GCCGTAGGGTCCCTCAGATCCCCGTGTTGCACCCCCAGCAGGCGGGGAGGGACCCCAGGGGTTATTTGAACATGGTCTAAATGTCGTGCTTTCTCGACAGATATGCAATATGATGAAGACGATGATGAAATCACCCCCGACTTGTGGCAAGAAGCCTGCTGGATCGTTATTAGGTGACTTTTTAAATCTCTGTTCTTCACACCTCAGTGTACGAGGAAAGGCTGAGAGCTGGGGCTGTTTAGCGTGGAGGAGATTGAGGGCAGATCTCATTAATGCTTATCAATATCTGAAGGGTGGGTGTCAGAAGGATGGGACCAGACTCTTCCTGGTTGTGCCGAGCCACAAGACAAGGGGCAGTGGTCACAAACTGGAATGCAGGGGGTTCAACCTAAACCTAAGGAAAAACTTCTTTACTGTGAGGGTACCAGAGCACTGGCACAGGCTGCTCAGAGAGATTGTGGAGTTTCTTTCTCTGGAAGCATTCAAAACTTTCCTTCATGTGTTCCTGTGTGATTTTTGGGTGATCCTGCTCTGGCAGCAGGGTTGGACTGGGTGATCTCCAGAGGTCCCTTCCAACCTCTACCATGCTGTGATTCTGTGATATGTGCTCTTAGTTGTCCTGGTTTCACTGGGATAAAATAAAATAATCAGTTTTCTTTTAAGGAAAGTGGCATTTTTGCAAAGACTATAGTACTTGATTAAGTGGAAACAAAGTTAATAAGGCATTGTATTATAGTTTCAGGCCAGCACTGGTATGTAGTGATAAGGTCTGTAGCAGTTTTGAGCTAGCCAGGTGCAGAAGGGAGAGGGTGCCAGGGGGAGCAAAAGCCAGGGCAGCTGACCCAGCCTGGCCAACAGAATTATTCCATACCATAAATGTTACGTGCACTGTAAGTTGGGGAGTTTGCTGGTGATTGCCCTCTTTCTTCGATGGTTGCCATCCCTGGAGAGTCTTGCCGTCATTCTTCTCCTGAGGCCTACTCCACCACTCATTGTGACCACTGTATCAGCTGAGTATGGTGGTGTGTACTTTATATTAATATTGCTATTAATACTGGGGTTTACTATCACTATCTGTTTTTATTTCAGAGCAGAAGGGCTTTAAGCAGAAACAGTAGAATTGTCATTAGGGATTTAGAAGCCCAGTGAGGTAAACTGAATGAAGTAAGAAGTGATTTTGATTCTATATTAAGCACATGATTTTGCTCACTATTATCAACCTAATACTGGTGTTAGGAAGTCAGTAGTTGGGTATTTTGCCATGTTAGTGATTTTCTAGCAAGACATGAACATCCAGGACCTGCAGCTTCTTGTAACTGTGAAGGAGTGGAGTAGTGTGGAATTAATTACCAGTTTGCTGCAGCTTGGAAAATTAGTTAAAGCAAAGTAGTTTACATGCATTGTTGAAAACTTCAACTGAAGCCAGTTTTGCTGTAGTTTCAGTAATCATTTTTCCATTCCGATTTAAGGAAGACTGTGTGTACAGTCATGGCTTAGCCAAGAGGTGGCAGCAAATCTGTCACTCTGTAGTGTCTGTGCCTTCAAACACTGAGAGAATTGTTCAGCCTTTTTGAGCATCCATGTTTGAAACTCATGCCTTGGGAAAAGTGAATGTGTTTGATTCTGTAGTGTATTTCTTGGCTTTTGAAGGTTTTGTAATAAACACATCTTAAGCTTGTTGATGTATGAAGTCCATTAATTTAATTAGAATCTCTTGTTCATTAATGCCTTTTATTTCTTTTTAGCTCCTATTTTGATGAAAAGGGTTTAGTCAGGCAACAGCTGGATTCTTTTGACGAGTTTATTCAGATGTCTGTGCAGAGAATTGTTGAAGATGCTCCACCAATTGATTTACAAGCTGAAGCCCAGCATGCCACAGGAGAAGTGGAAGAGCCGGTAAGTGAAGAACCCTGGCAGAGGTCGTGTGTTTTTACAATGCAGAATTATTTTAGGTGGGTTTTATTCAGCTCCCATCTCAAGAGAGGGAAATACATCTGAGTTATGACACTGCTCATGCAGTCAGTAGGACAGAGGTATGAACTCTTTAAGGTCTATGAGGTACATGGCCAAGTTTCCAGACAGACATGTTTATGGCTCAGAAACACCTGCAAGAGCTTTGTTATTCATGGATTTGAATTTCCCTCTTCTACAATTACTCTCTCCTGCTGGATAAATTGTTAGTTGAGAAATGACCAAGAATAATTCAGTTACTGTATGAAACTGCACTGACAGAGATGTAGTAGAGCAAGGCAGATAACCAAAAGCAAACCAAAAGTGTTTTGATGAGATTTTGACTTTCAGTAGCTTTACCATGGCAAGAAAGGTATCTGGCTGAAAAGTTGCCTGTTAGCTTTCTTTGGCCAAAGTTAGATTCAGATTTTCAAAGGATGCTGTTGCTCATCATCTTCCATTGGCACCAATGTTCGCCAGAGGAGAAATTAGACGTCTAAGGTCTGTGCTGTGTGATGGATCTTCTGCAGTGAATGTGCTGCTTCTACAGTGGCTGTGGTGCTTTCATCTGTGTCCCTTATGTGTTGTGATGCCTGTTCCATAAGTGATTTGTTCCCCTGCTATCACTCACTATGTGCTGTACATAATTAAAGTTCAAATCACAAGCATGGTATGTGCCTGGCTTATTTTTGCCCAAAATGTAGTATTTTGCTTTCTCAGAGATTAGTTTCTTATTCTTATTTATCAAATTAAAGTTTTTAGGAGTAGGTCTATAGATGAGATAAAGGAAACTTGCTTTTTCCTTCGGAGTCACTTCCAGGCAAGCTCTTGCAACACCTCGCTTAAAACACTTCAGTATGGCACCCATGATGTGGCAGTGGCCTTGGTCTCCATAGACACAAGTATAAGCAAGAGCCATATTTACATACCATACCTAATAGTAACTATAAACATCAAGCACTATCAGTTGTAGAAATAAACACTGTCTGGAGAAACATGCCATTAGTTTCAGGAAGTGCAGTCACTTAGAAGAAGCTCTTGCCTCATGTGAAGATACTGGATTAATTTAAGGAGCCTGGGTGTATTCGTCTAATTTGACTTTTTGTTTCTTTCACCCACCACTTCTCAGCCTCACATTTTGAAGGCAATTTGTAGCTCATCAGAGGGTTTACCAACCATGCTGAAAGATAGCAGTTATGGTAAAATGTGTTCTCCTTCAGAGCGCTTGCATGAGAACTTGGAAAACTTGGTACTATACATGGCTGCTGCTGCAAGCCTAGGAATAAGGTGTTTCTTTAGGTAAGAATTAGGGTTAGAGAATTTTTTTTGACCTTCGAAATGTTTGCCAACAAGGCTCTTCCACCTACTACAGTAGGACGCTTTTGTGCCTTTCCAAAATCAAATTTGTTTTCAGGTCCTTTCCAATAATTCAAGTCTTACTTTGTTTACTGATCCTATGGAGTCATCCTAGGAACTGGGTTGGAACTTGCTGTGTTTTCAGTTATTGGTAACAGTTATCCTTCTCCAGTAGCAGTTTTGGTTAGTATTAACTAAGAGAGAGAATATCATGAATACAGAAGTCTAGTTATTCATTTATCTTGTGGATAGAGCAGATATGACACTTAAGTTTGTCTGAAAGCTGTGGGTTTTTTGGCAAATTGATGGAATAATCTGTTTAATCTCTAAAGGAAACAAAACCACCTCGCACAGATGTTAAAAAGGCAGTTGCTGTGACTGTGTGAGACAAAATGTATGGCATGGATAATTTGCACCTTTGTCTTTAATATTGAGCCCAAGGAAAGGGCTGAATATGAGGACTTTGAAAATATATTTTAGAAAGGCTAAAACCACATGCAACATAAACCATTAACTGTCTTTTTCTTCCTCTGCATTGGAGCTTGCTCTACTAGAGTAAATGTTGCTTCAGTAGCGTGCTACAACAGAGTCTTTATGGCTGGCTTCTAGACAGGTGCTTAGTTGGGGTGGCAGCACTGCCTTTATTTGCATTAGCCTCTGTTTTGCAGAGGGACACGGTGGAAAATAGCAACTTGAGGAAAGGCAACAAGCCTGTCAACTTGTAAACATGCAGGCCTGATGGTTTGCTTGTGTTTCTCTGTTTGGTCTGTGAAGGAACTCTGTGAGTAGAGTAGCTCATCTCTAGGTCCTTTTGCATGCAAGGAGGCCAAAAGCCAAGTTGCCTCTGACATATGACATGCAAAACACTTGAACAAAGTGATTTTTGTGTAGCTGCTTGCTTGCTTTTAAGTTCTAGCTTCCCCTACCAGATAGACAAATACACTTTAAGAATATAGTTTTAAAACTGTTAGCCATTTATTTTAAATGCAGGGCTTTTGATTTAAGTGAACTGAATGCTGTAAACCTCATTACAGTAGCATTTTGAGGGGCGAGTGGCTCTCAGAGCAAAATGAAGATCCTGAGAGTTGTACAGTCCTTTCATGCCTGTGGTTTCACTGTAACACATGAAGTTTTGTGGAACTAAAGCAAAGCTCTAATGTAACATTTTATGCGTGGGAGCAAAGCTTTACAAAAACTCACACCTTGTTTGATTTGTCAGCTCTCTCATTGTATGTGTTGAAGCAGATTCACACTTTTGCATCGTAAAACTAGCATTTTTATCTAAAGTTACATAAACAATAACTATCTAAGAAGGCATATTCTATTTGTTAATGTTTTGGCAGATTTTGAATTTGTTCGCTATTTTATCGGAGGACCAACTCGGTTAATTTATTTTTCTCTTATCAATAGTTTTGACCCTTCAGTTTCCTCCTTTTTTTTTAATTAATGAGTTGTTTAGAAATTATTGAAAGTTTTTGCGTATTTTTATGATCCAGTCTTCTGAAGAGGGAAATAACTATATAAGTAGGCATATGTAAGGCATATTCTATTTGTTAACGTTTTGGCAGATTTTGAGTTTGTTAGCTATTTTATTGGAAGACCTACTTGGGTAATTTATTTTTCTCTTATCAATAGTTTTGACCCTTCAGTTTCTTCCTTTTTTTTTAATTAATGAGTTGTTTAGAAATTATTGAAAGTTTTTGCGTATTTTTATGATCCAGTCTTCTGAAGAGGGATTCTTCCTATACCTTGAGCTGAGGACATGTAGCAGTGTTGGGTATTAAGCTCTAGGGCCGTCTTGAACAACCCAAATAGGTATTTCTTCCATTACAGGTGAATCTCTTCTTGTTTTCCAGCCTCGGTATCTGTTGAAGTTTGAACAAATCTACCTCTCCAAACCTACGCATTGGGAAAGAGATGGAGCACCCTCACCCATGATGCCAAATGAAGCCAGACTGAGAAACCTTACGTAAGAACAAACTCCGTAGTGGATAAACACAAGGAAGGACTGTCTCTGCATTATTAATTGATAGTCTTTCTCAATTTATTAGTGCCTTGAAAATGTTGTCATTACTGCTCTATTTCAGTTTCCATGTCTAGTTGTTAAATTCAGACGATGATTGATGATTTGGTAATAATGGTTAATATTAACAGTGAGTGTTTGAATAACTGCAGTCGTTATCCTTCTGTATAATCTTGAGTAATAACTGACAGATAACACAATGGTGTTTTTATTCTGTAGGTATTCAGCCCCCTTGTATGTGGATATAACTAAAACAGTTATTAAGGAAGGGGAGGATCAGTTACAGACACAGCATCAGAAAACCTTTATAGGAAAAATTCCTATTATGTTACGTTCAACATACTGTTTGCTGAATGGCCTAACTGACCGTGATCTTTGTGAACTGAACGAGTGTCCGCTTGATCCTGGTGGCTACTTTATCATTAACGGATCAGAAAAGGTAAAGGATTATACCTTGCACAGCCATCTTTACAGACACTGAAAGTTCTGTTACTTGTTTCTATATGCTTTGCTAGGAGCATAAGCACCTTTATTCCAGTATGTCGCAATTACTGTGGGCACTTGTGATCTTGTAGAAAGATGGGCTTCTAGTCCTCTGTTAAGCCACCTCTTCTTCTCTAAGGCACATTTCACTTCTTCAATTCCATAATCTGTTTTGTACTGAATGCCACTAAGTACTTTAGATATTTTCCTTCCCATTTTCAACATTGCAGAGTGGCATGCAGTCTAAAATGAGATACTTCTTCACTCAGAGTCTCCTCCAGTTTGTTCACAACTGCATAGGTGCATTTTATGATAAGAATAGGTTCTTCCCTCCACTGGTGTGGATTTAGCTTTAGCAAATAAAATCTTTACCATGTTTGTGCCTCACTAATGAAACTGAGAGGTTTTTGTAACTGACATCTGGGCAAACACAGCAAAAGAAATAGAGTTATATTTTTATTGGAAAAAAAAATCTGGCTTTAACTGTCGGAGTTGGCATTCAAATTTAAATGTCTGTTGTGCATTGGCCTTGGAGATAAATAGTGAAATGCTTGCTTTATCAGTGTTGTGCCTAGAGCTAACAGGAATGTCTCGTCACAGCTAGCAGATCATAGTGTTCTCGGAGTCTTTTGGTTACTGTGTCTTAACTAGGTGCATGTTTTTCTTAATAGTGTATTTTTAAAATGTAGAGTGTAATCCAACTGAATTTGGCAAACTGACTTAATGCTGTGCAGTGCTCTTGAAGTTAAGGCACCTGAAGGAACAGTAGAAACACACTGTGCCTGTTACTTTCAGCATGCCCTTTTATCCCTTATTTACTCATGTTCTTGTTTCTAACACAGGTTCTGATTGCTCAAGAGAAAATGGCTACAAACACAGTGTATGTGTTTGCAAAGAAAGATTCGAAGTACGCCTACACAGGAGAGTGCAGATCTTGTCTGGAAAATTCCTCTCGACCAACGAGTACTATATGGGTTAGCATGCTGGCCAGAGGTGGGCAGGTATGCCTAAGCAGTAACAACCCCAGCTCTAGGGCTTACAATAAAGATTGTTTTAGGAGTTTTGTTACTGTCATGTCTCTTCATGTCATTTATTTTTGGAGTTTTGAGAAGAAATTTCTTTTGATGTAAGTTGTAAAGATGGTAAAATTAAATGAAAATATATTCTGTTTGACAAAGATTATGCCTGGCTCTGGGAAAAATAATTTGAGGATTGAAATGAACACTCAGTTTGTGGCAGCTTTTAGGGCAAGGATAAAAAATAATTTTAGAATTACTGTAAATGAGTTGTTAGAAAATCCAAACAAGCTGCATCCTGTTTTTTGACAAAGGACAAGAATAGGAGTGGGGACCTTTTAATTGCTGATGACCAAGCTAGTGTTTAGATGTGTTTTGCAGACCACATATTAATTCATATTTAACATTTAATTGTGCCATCTGTGAGAGGAAGGAAGTGCTGTTTAGTTGGCCTGCTGAGAAGTCGTAGTTTCCTGTAGTGTTTGAATAAGTATGCTTATGGTGTATAATCGAAATCCAGACAGATTTTTATTTAAAGGCAAGGTAATTTAAGACTAATGAATGTTTTTCCCTATTTTTTCAGGGTGCAAAGAAGAGTGCTATTGGTCAGCGCATTGTAGCAACCTTGCCATATATCAAACAAGAAGTCCCCATCATCATTGTCTTTCGTGCACTAGGCTTTGTGTCCGACAGGGACATTTTAGAGCACATCATTTATGATTTTGAAGATCCAGAAATGATGGAAATGGTAACACATATAAAAGTTATTTCCTGTCTTAACATTTGGTGATGTGTAGATGTGGCTAATCATCATTCAAAGTATTGTTAATTTTCCAGTGGTGATTTATTGCTTTATTTTTTTTGTGGGTTGTCTGTTAGAAAAGTCAAAAGTTCTCTGCCTGAACCTATTCTAATGAGTACTTTAAATGAACAGGGTACTATAGAAATTTGAGAGTTAATATGCATTTGGAGAGGCAGGGTCTTATCCTGCTGCTGTTGACTTTAATTGTAAATTCCAATTTATACCTGAAACAGCAACAGGCCTAGAATGTACATGAGAACTGTTTTCTGAAGTCTAAACTATTTTTATGTGCTTTCTGTGTGCTCTATTACTGTTTTACAAGTAGCTCTTGAAAGAGCTGCTATGGTAATGCCAGAAAGTACTGGATCAGTAATTAGCATTTCCTGAAAAGAATAATCAGCAAACTGTTACGTAGTGTGCTTCAACCCCAACAGGCACTGGATGCTACAGGATTTTGCTGTATTTTGTGCATTAGGTCAAACCTTCTCTGGATGAAGCGTTTGTCATTCAGGAGCAAAATGTTGCTCTGAACTTCATTGGATCAAGAGGTGCAAAGCCAGGTGTCACCAAAGAAAAGAGAATCAAGTACGCCAAGGAAGTCTTGCAGAAAGAAATGCTTCCACATGTTGGTGTCAGTGACTTCTGTGAAACCAAAAAGGCCTATTTTCTAGGGTATGTCAGCATTTTCTGTCACCCACCTGCAAATGGACCACGAATACAGATTTTGTTCGCATATATGCATATGACTGAAAGAACACACTGAATGAAAATTTGTTTTTAACCTCAGAATTCTGGATTCTCAGTGTTCTGGATACTCTCGAACCTCAGTATTTCAGTATCCTAAAAATCTAGAATGGACAGTCTTTAGGAAACAGTTCATTGATTTATCTATGAAAGCATGTAATCTTTGTTCTGTCTACTGTCAGTTTAAAACAAACTTATCTTATTTGCTTAGGTATATGGTTCATAGATTGTTGCTGGCAGCTCTGGGAAGAAGAGAGCTTGATGACAGAGATCATTATGGCAACAAAAGACTGGATCTTGCTGGGCCACTGCTAGCTTTCCTGTTCAGAGGGTAACTATAATACAGGCATTTTCTTTGGCGATAATTAACAGTAGAGGCATTGCCAACTCTGTGCTTCTAAATTACAGAATCACAGAATATTAGGAGTT
>NW_010204365.1:0-245 GCF_000695765.1 Mesitornis unicolor
ATGTTATCAAACAGCAAGTATTAATTGCACTGCGCTCCTCAAAGCGACGCTGTAAAAGGAATAGCTGGATCTGAGAGCTCCAGACCTTGGGCCAGATGCTCAGCAACTTCACACCGAGCAGGTTGTAAGCCCTGTGCTTTTGCTGACTTGTCAGTACCTGTATTTGAAACAAAATAATCTATTTAACCAGAGTGGTTTGCTTGGCTGAGAAAGGAAAAGGCTGTGAGCTTCTTGCCATTCATCCC
>NW_010204366.1:0-250 GCF_000695765.1 Mesitornis unicolor
TCTTCACAGGAGGAAGAGGAAGACATGAAAGTGAAGCGGCACCGGAAAGGCAGAGGGAGCGAAAGTGAAGGCCTTCCTTAAGGCCAGCACATCCCATTGGATGTCAGGTGCTGGTAGTGGGGCATGCGGAGACTGAAGGACTGAAAAAGCGCAGTCCATTTCGCCCCCGCGACAGCACCAGAAAAACTCATCCCTTTGCTGGCCAGAACCCATCATGGAGAGCTGTGCCAGCCAGGGTTTACATCTTCCT
>NW_010204366.1:314-4635 GCF_000695765.1 Mesitornis unicolor
TGGGGGTTTGTAAAATTTGGGGATAGCATCTTTTTTGCAAAGTTTCCAAAACTAATCAGCATCTCAGTATTGCTGTTCTCGTACCGTACCTGGAGGCGGGAGGTTATCCTCGCAGAGAGCTGAACATTGTCACTAAGGCTGCATGGTCGACTCCGATTCTGTTTGGCGGGCCAGGTGAAACTAAGAGTAACCATATCATAGTAGAAATCACTGTAAAAAAAAAAAAAAAAGACAAAAAAAAGACACACAAAAAATCCAACAAAAAATAATGTAATTTTCTCAACTGTGATCTTGGTTATAATCTGTTTGAATTTTTTTTCCAGTTTTATATACCTACCAGGCTTTGGGGCAGCATAACTCAAAATGCCTGACTTCTGCTAGAACTATGTATTTCTTTCTCATTTACTTGCCTAGTTACAACTAGTTGCAATATAGGCGATAGAAAAGTAGAGCCTTACATGTGTGCACATTCATTTTGAGTGCTATCCCAAGGAATGACGGAATATCATAGCATTTTAAATAAGGTGTATATCGATATTCAGTTGTGATAGCACATTTCTGTGAAGCAACTTGGCATTTTCAACAGCATGTGAAAAAGGGGTCATCCATCAACCAAGTTGTTTTGATGCTCGGTACGTATGAGTAGAGAACAGCAAGACACTTTTGGGGGATAGAATTATAGTATACGTGTACAAAATCACCAAAAAAGTAATATAAAAAAACTAAAAGAAAAAAAAAAAAAAAAAAAAAAAAAAAAAAAAAAAAAAGAACAGAAAAAATAGAGTAAAAAGACAGGGCCCAAATCTGCCAGTTCTTACCACCTGCAATTCCCTGTGAAATAGATGGGAAACCCAGGATCTGAATAATTTACATTGGGTAGCAATGCCTTGATATGTTCTTTTAAAGAAAATAGATAAAGTAGATTGTTTTAAAAAAAAAAAATAGAAAACAAAACCCTATAGAAAATAGGTTCTTTCTTGGCAATTATTTCTTAAAAAAAAAGGAATAAGTGTTCTTACCTGAAAATAAAAATAAAAATGTTCAAAGGGTATCACCACTGCAATTGTATTAATGCCACTTTGGACATGTTCTCCAAGTTGTGGTTGCCTTAATAAACTAAAACGTTTTCTTTTTTTTTTTTTGTAAATAATGTAATTATAAAGTTCTCAGTCTGCATGGATGCAAACTGTGTGTGACAAATCGTCTCTTTAAATGGTCAGTTCAAATTGTACATTTCCCATTCAAGTTGTACGTTAGCCATTGATTTAACTTGGGTAAGATACCTGAGCTCCATTTCCACAGTCCAATTAAAATGTTTAACTAAAGCAAAGACTGAACGTGAAACTGTTCCATTGCAGTAACAGTGCTTTTAAAAAAATAAGTCAATTTTTGAAATATGAAATAGATACTTCCAATTTTATTTGATTACCTTTTAAAGTCCTTCAGTACACTCAGCACCTGGCTTGGCAAGATTGATATAGAAATGGGAGGGGGGGAGGGAAAATTCCAGCAAGGGAGTGGGGATTGGAATTACTTAATGATTCAAAAGCCAACTGCTATTCCTTTTTTTGAGAAACCTTTGAACTGGCTTATTGCCAAGGAAACTTCAAATAGCACGACACTAAAAAAACAGAAACAAACAAAAAAAGTCCCCACAAAAAAAATATTGTGTTTCTATTCTGCTATTTATTTACAAAAAATCATATCAAGACTATGGTGTTAAAGGGACACTGTAAACATACAGTTCATTATTTTTAGAGACTGATTTTTCTTCTGTGATAGCACCTTAGCTTATTAAAACTGAATGAACTTGGGGCTTGGATTGTGTTGGGCAGCTGGGAAAGGGGATATTTTATGTTTTAAAGGCTGGATCAAATCTTGAGATCCTGTCTCTTTAAAACAGATAAGAGGGATCTTGTTTACAGTTTGTTTTGCATCATTCATCATACTCATTTGCGCGTTTTGTTTTCCAATTAATGCAGCTTAGAAGTAAACTGGCCGGTTGCTCATTCTGTTACAACCAGTTTTGCTTTTCAGTTCTCTTGAATTAGCACAGTATTACCAGTTGAAGTTGTAGGCCTACAGGAAAAAAAAAAAAGGAGAAAAAAGAAAAAAAAAAAGAAAAAAACAAAACCTAAACACACTTAAGCTGTTTAGTTGATTCGGAAACCTTTTTCTTCCGTCTCTCTTTTGGGCCTGAAAGTAGATGGCAGCATCACTTAAAATGCAAGAAAGATTATAAATTTGGTGTTCTAGGTGACCTATAAGCTGAAACTAAGCCAGGCAACAACTTATCCTTAGTTTTATCTTTGGTGATCTCTTTATTAACATCGAAGGACATTTCAATGCGTAGTGACTGGAGAAAGGGTCTGAAAGTACCAAATCCTGTCCTTGAACGCCCATTGCAGCTTGAAGATGTGTCAGACCTTACAGAGGGCTGATAAGGGCTGGATTTGGGCTGGTCCTTTCTGGATGCACTGGGACACAGCTTCTCCCAGGAAGGATCACTTACTAGCTGCTGCCTCCCATGCTGCCAAGCTTTGGGAAAAAAAAATGCTCTTATCCTTCCAAAACGCTGCTAGAGGCACAGTGCTTAAGGAAAGCATCCAATTGGAGAGTACAACTTCATATACCCTTCACTGAGCAGTTCACACAGGGTGGAAAAAAAATTAAGGAGTCCTTTTGGTCCTAGAGGAACTAAGGGTAGAGTTCAAGACTTGATAACTGCAAGCTATTGGCCTGTGATAGGCTTTATTCAGAGGCAAAAAGTTTGTTTTTCGCAGCAAGAAGGTGCTGGTAGAGCATGGTGTTACAGTTCAGCCTTGGCTGTTGGTCCAAACAGCAGCCTGGTGCGGTTGGTGGTGGCTGGCAGGAAGATTAGCTTGTTAATTTGTATGAAAGCAGGCTGAAAATACTGTTAGATGGCACTCAGAATTTGTGTTCTGCGTGTTGCATAGTCTATAAATACGATAAGCAAGTTGCTGACAGAATAATATTATAAGGCGATGTACTACATGCAGATCATAAAGGATTTAGTTTTAGGGCTTAAGGCTAAAATCCCACTCCTGCAGTTTATTACCCAACAATATTCCAGTAATGAGCTTTTTGATTATTTTTTTTTCCCCTACCACTAGGAAGATTTACTGAGGAACTCTCTAAATTCTCTCCACACATTTCCAAAAACTGTATAAAACTGAGGTGAAAGCCTTTTTGCTTATTAAGACCAAAAAGACTTTTCAAACACCTCCACTGTGTAACAGATTAACACACATCTTAGCATGCTTCAGTAAAAAAAATTGCAAAACAAAAATCACATGGCTGTGAGCCATAAGAAATGAGGCCGTGGGTTTGCATCCTCTCTGTGGGTCTTGTGTTCCTCAACCCAGTGTAAAACCAGGAATGACAACACGTGCATGAGGAGAGAGGAAAAGAAAACAAGGCAACCACTTGTGTCTCCAAGAGATCATACTAACAGTTTCTTAAGCCCTTCAATATTAGATTTTCTGTGAAGCACCTTGCATGTTTTTGGGTACCTGTCAAAAAAAAAGAAAATGGAAAAGAAGAAGAAATAAAAAATAAAAGTCAGTGATAACAGTCATCAGGTGTTAGGGTATCCTACAGTATGGCCCATGACTCTCCACTTGACAACAATGCTTCGGACCATTTGTGTAGAATATTCTGTTTGTGGCGTTACATTTTTTGGGTAGCGTCTGGTACCATGAGGTGCTGGCTTGTCACTGGGGTTTCTGAGCGCTACAGCAATAAGGCTAAAAAACAGAAATCACTGTTCCATACACAAGGATTTCCCCAACTCTTATTTTCACAGGCCCTGATTCAAGACTGCACTTAAGCACATTTAAGCAGTATTCTGAAGAGAAAAAAAAAAAACAACAACAAAAAACCAGAAAAAAAGAACAAAAAAGACAGGGGAAAGAAAAGAAAACCAGGATGGTTTTCTGAACTGAGAAAATAAACATCATGCTCTTGCAATGCCTCTTCCTTCCATATCATCCAAAAACTGGGGTGCAGCAGTTCTGAGATAATTAGAAGCACATTTCAACAAAGGACACATATTTGAGATCTCCTTAAGATGCCTGCCTAGGTTGTATGAAACACTACATAGGGGAAAAAAAAAAAAAAGAAAAAGAAAAAAAAAAAAAAAAAAAAAGGTAAAAACATTTAAAGAGCTGCCAATTGGACAACATGGGAAAGCCGTTCAATCCTATGTTGGTTTGTTTTACTTTTCTTTTTCTTTATTTTTTTAAGCTATTTCTTAAATAATAAATGCACATGAAGTGTTAAATATGTATATACTGTATTT
>NW_010204367.1:0-3050 GCF_000695765.1 Mesitornis unicolor
TTTTAGTTATTAAATAGTCTTTATTTCAACCGATGAGTTCTTTTACTTTTACGCTCCCAATTCTCTCCCCCGTCCCACCGGGAAGGGGGTGAGTGAGCGAGTGTACTTTCGTGGTGTTTGGATGTTTGCCAGGTTAAACCATGACAGCAATACTAATAGTTCTGATGCTGATATTATATCCTTACTCAAGATAAAATGGATTTTTTGTCTCAATTGTCTATTCAGCTTTGCTGGGTATTAAAATCTGAGTTGGACTGCTACAATCCTCTGTTGCACAGATGCCATGATTGCTTTTTATTATACACAGTTAAGGAAAAAAAAAGTGACAATGGTTTTATCTTAGTGCTTTCAGACATGGCTTATTTGTTTAATGGCAGTTTTTGTTAGCTTTTCTGAAAGTACTGAAACTCTCTCCACACATTTCCAGCTGACTTATATCCATTCACTGCTGTAACCCTGTGTATAAGCTACTTTCATAGCTGCATGAAATAAACTCTTATGTAAATCCAATCAGTGACAAACAAATGCTACTTAAATCTGAAGCAGAAGAATCCTCTTTTCTGAAGCTATTTAAGAAGAAGAAAACTGGTGGTCAAGGTGCAATTTTAAGGTAGCTGCATTTTGCATATGGAAGACAAGCTTGAGGCCTGTTTATGTATGATGTGTTTGCTAGACACACAAGAATGAGAGTGTGTGCAAGTGGAAGTATGAACAACTCTGTCTACAGATAAATTAACTATAGAGTAGGCTGCTCAACAAACTACAGAAAAACTGCACAAGCACTACGTTTTATAGTCTTCCAGGAAGATTTTTGCTGCTCTATTTCCGTGCTAAAGCAGAAGTCAGGAAGGGGAATAAAAGCAGCCTTGGTGCCCCTTCTTAGCTGTGCTGAGGAATGGGCAGATCAGCGTACTCTGATCTTGCTCTTTTATTTCTGTAGCATCCTTAGGGAGTTGAGAATAGGAGTACTGTAGCACCCACATAAGAGCCCTCTGCTGTCCAAAGACATCTCTGATGGAGGTATTTAAGCCTTTATCCTTCATGTAAGATTACTTCATAGCACAAAATCTGGCTTTTACTTTTGCTCTGGTGTAATGATCATGGGCCTGATTTTCTGTGCTTTAGCCAGGTTATTTTTTTTCACTGAATGTAATGTGAGAGTTGTATAACCTCTAACTGGCTACTGGCATTAGTTCTGTTAGTAATTCAGGATTTAAACCATTACAGTTTTGCTCACTTCAGTGAAAGTACATTACATTGGCCAGTAATAGTGTAGCTGAGAAAAGAATCGGTATCTGCATATTTTCTATTGTATGTTACTACAGGAACCAAATGAAAGAATCTTGAATTAAATATCCACCATTTTGTGTTCCTTCAGTTTTTTAACATATTACTTGAACATGAAGGGGTGGAGAGAGAAGTATTATGCACTACAATCACTGAAGCGTTCATATTTTTCTAGCTCATATGTGTGCCTCATGGGAGAGATGAAGACTTTTAAACTGTTGTAACGCTTATTCAATTTTTATGTTCTTTCAACTGTTACAGGGCTAAGCTGTTTTTTCATTTGGAATCAAGGTGTGCTTTGCCTAATTTATCTTTCTCAATCTGTCTTATAAAATTCAAATGACTAGAAGTCCCTGGATAGTCTTACGTGGGACCTTGCCTACACAGGAGTTTTATTGCTGTTGATGGCAATGGCTTTTGTCCTGGGTCACCTGTCCCAGAAAATCCTGGGCTTTTGCTTCTTCCCCCACCCCCCATCCTCTTGTGCAGAAAGAGGGAAAAAAAACAAAGCCAAAAGAAGCTATGAACACATGTTTAGTTAGAGACTGAAAAACAAACCTTGAAAAAAATGTAAATACAGGCATGTTATCAATATCAGTCCCAGCACAAGCTACTGTGAGGGAAAGAAAAAAAACAACTCTGTCCCAGCAACAGCAGCTTTCCATTGCAATGACCTTACCCACTCAGGAATTATGAGAAGTTCTGGTGGTGAAATATATCAGTAATCATATTTTCAGACTTCTGCTAGAGATCAGCAAGGGAGTTGTGAACCGAGACTTTGTGCTGTGATCTCAGCCAGGACCTCATGACAGATCAGTATTAAGGGTGTGAAATGCTTTTAAAAGAAAAAGAACCATCTAATTGTGATTCCTTGCTTATTGAGGAGCTGCCCACATCTTTGTCATAAGCTATCACTTCTGCTGGCTGGTGACTTGGAGAGCAGTAGGGCTTTTGATATGAGAAATTGTTAAAAGCCAAGAGCTTTTCTCAGGAAGAAAAGTCCATCGTGATTAATAAATCATGGGCTTGAAATAAGCACTCAGCTTTACAATCTTGTCTTCAGCTGACTTCCTAGTACTGAGAATGCTGAATCTATTGACCTTGCAATAGTGTGACACCACAATTGGTAAATGTTTATTTTTTGATTATGTTTGTCTTAATTGTGAATAATCACTTTGCATGCTTACAGTTGCAGTTGGGTTGCTTGTGTCAGGTGCAACTCGACATGGTTACATTAAGTGGATCTGAGTCAATAATCTTTCTGAATATGTTTCCTGCATGGTAAAACCAGGGACTGTTAGGGGCCCAGTTAAGAACTTATCACAATAGTAAGGATTTAATAGTTTACCTCACTAACCCCAATCCTTGTAGCAGTCAGTCTGGTTCCTCTTCCTGCCACCTCACAGTAACATTTGGCTTACCTGATTTTTAAAAGTCACCATAGAAAAATATTTACAAAGTGCCTTGCAAAGAGCTAACCAGTACATGAAGAAAATGTCAAAGTGCTATCGTAGAACATAACATTCATCAAATGCAGTAGTTTTAGACACTTTCCAACTATGAAGTAGTCTATTTTCAATGCTACAATATTTAAAGTGATATCTTTGCAAACCTGAGGCCTGTGAAAATGTACAGACCAGACACAAGTATGTAATCTTGAACATACTGACAAATCACTGCAAGATTTCATTTTATTTTACTATATTTCACTTCCCCTTAGCTTCCCAGGAGATTCACAGAATCACAGAATCACAGATCGTTAG
>NW_010204368.1:0-340 GCF_000695765.1 Mesitornis unicolor
TCTGGGGAGCAGTAGACCACCCGACCTTTCGTAGATGCCCGGAGAGGTGGGTTAGCCTGCCACCCTCTTCCGTTCAGGGGAGTGGGTGCCACTCTATTCTTGTTTCTTATTTCCTTAAAGCCGGGGGTTTTCTCTCCTGATGGGCTTGTGCATCTCCTGCACTGGGGCCTGTGAGGAGAGAAGTGGGACCTCTCAGAGGAGAAGCAGGGCTAGTGGAGGGGATGTGCCTTCGGGCCAAAGGAGAGCTGGCAGTATGGGAAGGGAACAAGTGGGTGAATAACTATTGTTTTGTGCCTTGTGTAGGGCTTTACTTCCATGTTGTCTTTCCCCGTCTCCTTTT
>NW_010204368.1:361-18133 GCF_000695765.1 Mesitornis unicolor
GGTAGGGCAGCCTTGTCATGGTCACAGCTACAGAATTCACTGACAGTAACAGCTCGGCAGCAACAGTAGGTTACTTGAGGACATGGCAATGAATAAACTGTTATTTTTTCTGTTAATCTTCTCTACCTAGTCCTTTTTCACCCCTTGTTATGCGTGGTTGCTGTGAATTGGAAGTTGGGGCAAGGGTTTGCTTAAAAACAAACAAACAAAAAGAAAGCTCTCCTGTGCTTGCTGTTGTTGAAGAAAATTACAGCAGGAAAGTCAACTGGTAGAAATCCTTCTGCAAAGTACTGGATGGAGGAAGGGGCCTAGTGCACCTTTGAGCTTGATGGCAAGGATCTGAACTCTGAGGTTTAAAAATATGTGCTGAAATGTCTGCAGTGCTGTTGAATGCCACCTGGGAGCCGCTCAGAGTGCACCTGGTTTGAAGCTTCTTTTGTAGATGTGTTAACCTCAGGAGCTTGGAGGTGCACAGTCCTCTTGGTTACGTTCAAAGGAACAAGCGCTCTTGTGGAACTTGGGCTTTGGGTTTCATGTGGAACGTTTTGGGGGGAAACTCACCAGAGCTATCTTGGTTCATCTCTAGTTACCAAGGAGTTACCAAGTCATCTCAAGTAAATACTGAATACTTATGATACAGCAGCAGATCAAGGCTGTAGCCTCTGGGATGGTGGTGGATGGTGAAATGGAGGGGCTGTCCTGGCGTGAGAGCAGCTGTGGTTTTTTTCAAGGAGAGAAATTGGAGCTGGATGTGTGTGAAGGGAAGGGAGGGGGAGGATGTGCAGGCCTGGAGGAGCAGTGCTTGTTATTGAAACAGAACCCTTCACAACAATCGGCAGCAGTTCAGCCTTCTGAGACTTTGCTTTTTTAATATTTACCAGGCCCTTTTAGCAATTCCCTTGGTTATATCATATTCTTCAGTGGAATCTGGGTTTGGATTCCTACCTGACTGACTCAGTATTTATACCTGGGCCTGATCTGTCTGTGGTGGTTTGACCTAACTTGTTTAAAGAATTTATTTTTAACCTTATACTAGGTAACTTGAAAGGAAGCAAGGCAAAATCACTTTGCAGCATTAATGATGTTTTGGGACTCCTGGAGAGTTACATGGAGAAACTGGATTAACTGGTGTAAACACAAGCTTTTGTGTTTATAACCTCAACAATCTTGGTAACTTAAAAGAGGGAGGGAGGAGTGGGAATTAGGCAAGCTCTGTTCCTCTGTGTTCTAGTTGCAGTTTTATCAGCGTATTGATTTTTAAAAAGTGTTTATAGTAATAAAAGTAGAGGCGTGGAAATTTGGAAATTTAGGCTGTTTCACTTGCATTGTTTTGGCCAGTCCTCAAAAAAGCTGCTGGTGTCATGACTTGCAAAAGGATTTGACCATTTGAGAGGACTTTGGAGTTATAGACTTGCCACTAAAATCTAAGGAAGCTAAGGGGAAATCCAACAAAACAATATTGTCTGTTACCAGAAACTATTATTTTTAAAATTTTTTTTTAGTTCTTTCAATTTTTAAACTACTGTTTTAGAACTTTAAAGCCAATTTTAAAATGTTTTATATTTCTTCCACGGGCTTGTGTTTTATGTGATGCTTTCCTCACAGAACGCCTTTTTTGGTGTGTTTTATATTTGTTGCTGATGTCCCCCTAATGACACTGATCATAGCAGAATAATATGCTGATTAGTAGTGCTTGAGAAATGTATGTATCATAGACTGTTAATACGCTGTTAATAATCAGTATTGGTAGTATTACTATTAATAGTAATGTTTACTTGCAATTTCTGTTATGTTTAGTATCAGTATTTGAAATAGGTTATTAATGAACAAATAAGAGTACAAATTTATATATTTTATTAACGTTTTTATTTATTTTTGTCTCTTATTTGCTTAAAGCACATGAGGAGGACTCTGAAGACCTGTATTCTGCGTGTGGGTTTGCAATAGCCTTGTATGACCTTGGTAAAAGAGAAGTCAAGAGACATGTCCTCTTTATAAGATGGCAGATTAAAGTAACTCAGTGTTGTATTCATATATTTCAAAACTATAGAATGGAAGGGGCTAGAGGAACTATAAAGTAATATCCTCATCCTGGTTTTGATGGGATAGAATCAGTTTTCTATTCAGGAAAGCTGCATTTCTGAGAAGACTACCGTACCCAATGTAATGGAAAACAGAGTTGATGAGACACTTTTAGTTTTCAGCTGGCACTAGTATGAAGTGATTGAGGTCTCTAGCAGTTTCGAGGTAGCTTAGGTGTAGAAGCTGGGGGAGTGAAAGTCAAGGGCTTTCGAGGCAGCTGACCAAGCTGGGCAACAGGATTACTTTATACCATAAACATCACTTTCACTATAAATTGGGGAGTTTACTGGGGATGGTCTCTCTTTCCTTGCTACTTGCCATTGCTGGATGGTTTCGCCCATAGTTCTGCTTCTGAGATCTCCTGCTCCACTGCTGTCACTGGAGCTGTGGTGTTTGCAGTGTTTATCATCCAGTATTCACTGCTGGGAGCCATTTCTGTGTGAGCTGAGAGTAACTTTGTGTTCTATTATTGTTGTTCCTATTACTGTTACAATTTATAATTTTTATTATATCTTAGTTTAGCTTATTTCAATCATTGAGCTGTTCTTGTTTTAACCTGTGAGTGTTCCTACCTTTCTCCTCTGGTTTAATCTCCTACCTTACTGGGAGGGGGGGGTGGGCAAGTGCTATGTGGTATTTGGCTGCCTGCCGAGTTAAACTGTGGCAGTCCTCTTCAACGTTGTTATTCTGTTGGAGCTTTTTGTTGAATTTTTTTTTTCCTTATAAATTCTGCTTATTTGTAGCCCATTATGTCCCCTTTGCTTTTCAGAGGAGACCTAGTTTGGACTTGTACTGTTTTTCATATAACTTCCCTAAACAGGTTATGCTCATTAAAGTGAGAGCCAGGATGAAAGGTGAAGTTGTTCCTATGCAATTACTTAAGGTTCGTATTTTATAAATATCATACAAAGCATTTTTCTGATTTGCTGTAACATGAAAGTTCACGCTCTTTAATTTTAGCCATCTAAACTGGGAGTTTGTTGGAACTCCCTGCCTACCCAGGACTCCTGCAGTCAATTTCACAGGTGTGGGACCTTCAGACTTTACACCCCTAGTACTGCTCAATGCTGCAAAGAACAGTTACTATAAAGGCAGACAGATCAGATGTGATACAGTCTGATGCCTAAGATCTCATGGCTTGCTCAGCTTGCTTTTACTGCATCATAACTGGTTTGCTGAGCATAGTGTTTCATTTATGTTCTCTCTTATAAAACTTGTGAGATAGATTGTGAACAACTTTGCTGGTTCTCTTGAATGGAGTTGTTTATACTCTCAGTTCCCTGAAATTGTCTTTGGTTTTTTGTCCAGTTTTTGTGAAAGCTGCAAAATACTGTGGCTTCTTCCAAAGGTAAACTTCTCAAGCTTATTCCCTGTCACTGCCCAGCTTCTTAAATCAGTCTTACAGTGAGTTTGGAGGAGTCCTTAACCTGGCCTAGTGTAACATTTTGCATCACAAACAATGACATGTTTCCCATATTGAGAAAGCTATGATTGTTCCTGAGACTTTGCCTGAAGTAGTACTTCCATGGTGAATGTTATGGTTTTGCTTTGGAGTTTTTTTGCCTTCTGCAGAAGATGTGGCTTCAACAGAATTTGTGTTACAGAATCACTTAGTATTCGAATCCAGAGTTAAATGAAGAAAGCACAAATTCTTTCTTAACCTCCAGATTTGAATCATCAGGTTGCACTTTATTTTACCTGGTTTAAGGGAAGGGAGAATAAAGTTTGTCTTAGTCTCTTAGGCAGCCGTGTGATTGAAGGTGTAAAATTTGAATTAATTAGTTACAATTGTGTTTCTAAATATTTTTAATGGTTAGCTGTAGAGAGAGGAAGTTTTTTTGCACTTTTACTGTGTGTGGTGTATGTTTCATCTAGAACATTTCAGTTATATTTCTTATGACTAAAATACTGTTCTGGGAAGTAAGATGATGCTTTAGAGACCACATTGAGATTGCTTTTGAGCCAAGAAAACAAAATAGTTTTTTCTATTCTATTTGTTTTGTTAAGTGTTTTGAGGATGGTGGTTATGATAATACAGAATGAAGCATATGGCTTTGGAAAACTTTTTGTTTCTTTTGGTTTTAAGTGTTAACTGAATCATGGCTGTTTTATGGTAAACACTTGACTGATACCTTGTATTATCACATTGTCCATGTTTCCCTGTATTTGAAGGTGATTACTGTTTTTTTTTTCCTGTATTTACATTCTTCCTTGATTTTCCTGCTTGCTTGTTGTGTTAGATGCCGTTTCAGCAACATGAATCTGAAAGGGATCCTGGTCCCAAAACCTGCTCTGCTGTTGGACTGTCCATAATATATTGCATTCAAGAAATTCTGGTCCACCCTTTTGATGATGTACCCCAGGAGTGAAGTGTCTTCTGTTACTGTGCTTTTATTTCAGTTTTCAGTCACATGTTCTTCAGGTCACTGACTTGTCATCCATTTTGAGACTGACATAAGAGGGACTTAAGTTACTGATGTTAGCTTTGAGTGACCAAATGTGGTGAGGGGGTGCAGTACTGTACTTCGTGGTCTTGTGCTTCACTTTCTTTTATTAGCTACTGAATGAATTTCTGAGTGTTTTGAACATGGGTTAAGTGTGATGGGTAGCTGTCTGACATTTGCTTTAGAGAAGGATTGAAATAGTGTTATGAGTTTTCTTTTTCAGTGTTTGAGAAAAACATGGCTTCTGATATGTGTCCTCAGCCTGTTGAGTTTCTTTGCTGATTCTTGATGTCAGGATAGCAGCCATGTCCAGGAACACTTCTTTGCATGTTAGGAAAAGATACATCTTACCTTTCTAGAATAGTTACCTCTTATCCCTGCAAGTATAAAACTTCTTGCAACTTTATATCTGCATTACAGTTTTCATTGTTTACCTTTTTATCTGTTGATGTAGTGGCATATGTTACTGGATTTAAAGTACCAGTGACTTTTGCCTTAATCAATTTAATTTAAGTTAGACATAAATTTTTTCTTTGTGTCTGTATGAGCAGAAATGCTAGAGCTTAAGAGTTGTCTCTAATGAAGCTTGTGTGGTATTTTTAACAGCTTTTCTCTTATAGGAATTCCTTCCCTTTTTACTTCACTTGATCACAGGCTGGCTCTGGAGGTCATCATGCCTCCCCAGTCTCAAGCAGGGTCACCTAAAGCAGGTTGCCCAGGACTGTGTCTGGACATCGTTTGAATATCTGCAAGGATGGAGGGTTTGCCACCTCACTGCACAACCTGTGCCAGTGTTTGCTCACCCTCACAGTAAAAAAGCACTTCCTGACATTCAGATGGAGCTTCCTGTGTTTCAGTTTGTGCCCACTGTGACTTGTCCTGTCACTGGGCACCACTGAAAAGAGCCTGGCTCTGTCTGTACACCTTCCCTTCAGGTATTCATATATCTGTCTATCTATCTATATCTCGATGAGACACCTCCCCAACCCAGCCACCCTGCCACAAGAAAAAAAGCTTTATTCTCTAGGTTAAACTACTTGACATAGTCAAGTTGTAGTCCTTCAGGCAAACACAAGACCATTATGTTCTTACATGCCTTTGAAAAGAATGTGGATTAAGGGTTGAATTTATTAGGGGTGATGGTAACTAATTCATGACTCCTGATAGGTGGAAAAGTGGGTGGGTTTGGGATATATAATTGGAGAAGGGGCTGTGAAAATGCAATAACATGCATATTTAAAATTCAGATAATTTTTATGCTTGCAAATAAGAAGTAATTGGCTGTCTTGGCTCTAGCTGAACTGAAAACTATAATTCAGCAGTTCTGTGAGGAAAGAAACAGGTCAAACGTTTGATTGTCTGATAGTGATAGAATTGTCCAAGTCCTGTACATGTT
Organism: Mesitornis unicolor; assembly: GCF_000695765.1. NCBI lineage: Eukaryota > Metazoa > Chordata > Aves > Mesitornithiformes > Mesitornithidae > Mesitornis > Mesitornis unicolor. The sequence goes on from NW_010204368.1 coordinate 6,284, forward strand.
CTGTCTAGGAATTGTGTGGATTGTAAGTGATGATGTAATGTACAGACTCTGCTTAGGAGAGGCTAGACTGAGTTCTTACTGTACTTCTGCATATTGAGCAGTTCATTTTATGAAGCTATGTGCATCAAAATTATTTTTAAAATTACTTTTTAATGAGAGTAAAGCCAAAACTTTGCAAAATTGCGTGACTCCTGGTAAGTAAGTGAAGTAGATCAACCTATTTTTCCTATTCTTGCAAATCTGGCCCCCTTGCCACAAATCCCCAGGACCTCTACAGCTGTAGACAGAGGTCAAAATAAGGTTAGATGATTAAAATTACTTCATAGTTAGGGATACTGAATCTGAAAAGTGCTGGGGTGGCTCTTTAAGTACAATCCTCTGAAATGAAACATCAGTGAGATTTATATTTTGCTAGGAAACCTACCTCAAATATTTATGACTTATCTCCCTTGTTGATTCCATTGATTGCTGGGGAGGGCTTTTGAGTACTTCAGTCATAGGAGAGAGGGAAGTGAAAATGTGTAACTTTTGTATTTCTTCTCAATAAACAGATCTATAAAATAACTGATCAACAGAAGGCATCCTAAGTGTTTCTCTAGTTGTGGAGTGACCTACCTGTTATAAAGTATGATAAATGTAGGGCAAGAAACCACAGAACCGTCCCTTTTCAGTTGATTTTAATATCTAAGCAAAAATTGAACACAAAAACATGCTGAGTGACGCATCTTACCTAGGCCAGAACAAGCAGGTTTTGAACGTTGAGTCAGACTGTGGTAACTAGAACCTTTTTCACCTAGGAAAAACCAAGTAGCTCTTTGGGGTTGGAGCTGAATGTAGGAGAGAACAAGTGAAAGAGTTTGGTGACTGGAGTTGGTATAATTTTCCTCACCAGGACTTTTAAGATCTTTTGATGGTACATTCTCTCCTTGACTCATCAGACAGGTCCTAATGCAGGATGTAGAGGGAGAGGAACAGAATGAGTTGCCTGTTCATTTGTTTGTAAATGGAGGAGCAGAAGGAGGATGCGAGTTGAGGGTAGTTACAAGGCAGGTTTGGGCTAGGGGCAAAAAGAAGGAAGAGTTTGGTATTCTTGATCGCTGATATGATGGGTTGCTACTTTGATTTGTTTGTTCAGATTATTCAGGGTCTGGCTCATGGCAGCAGAAATCAAGTCATTAATGTTGGGGAACCTTAGGTCTGTCTTTGCAAACAAATGAACAAAATTCCTGATTTGATGAACTGCACTGAAAATGAGTAATGAAATAACACTGTGAACATGAGCCGTGGTGAAATATTTGGAGATAAGGAAGGTGTCTCTGTTCTCTACATCCCATTTGGCTAATAAGTCTGTATGGTGAGTTGTTTGACACTGGGACTTGTTTCAGTATTTTGACGTTGTGTTGCTCTGTTAGTGTGTAGTAGCTGGGGCTTCAGTAACATGGACTGGTTTACAAGCTTGATTTGTATCTTACTTCTCCTAGTATTCCTATAAATGTGGTTTTCTTCTGCATTTATGAGTATGTGTAGTGCAACATGAACAAGTTGCCTTTTTCACAGAAATTTATATGTGGACTGACATTCTGTGAAATACTGTGAAAGTTTTTTTTAAGATAGTATTTTTGTTCTTTTTAAGGGAGAAATGTTGAAGGGAAAGGAAATAAGTGGTCTTTTGTGGCATTCTAGTGGTGCAGAAAGTTAGCTCTGTTTAGAGATTCACTTAGTCGTCCTGTTGAATAAAGTGAGACCATTCCTACCTCTTGCATTTCCTGAAAAATCTTAACTTCGGACTTCTCAATTTCTCTGCCAGGTGAGGTGACCTCACATAAGCATAGCTCAAACACTGTGCTAAACTTTGCTAAAATATGTATCTATACTAATTTTATTCTAGTTAAAAAAGTAGTTAATAGTTAAAAAGTAGTTAAAAGCATTTAGCATTGAAGACAACACATAAAAGACTGAAAATAGAGCTTTACGCTAGGCTGGTTTATCCAAGTGTATGTATATTATAATTCTATCGTATTTTATATTAGTATGATATTTATGGCTAGAGAGGTGTGGAGCTCTGCTTTTCTTGAAATCTTGAAGACCAGCTTGGAGGAGGTGGTATGCTTAGCTCTTCCAGTACTTGTTGCAAATTGACCTTCCAAGCAGTTCAGCTTGTGGGATGTATCAAATCTTGTTGAAATACTGACCTACAGCATTTAGTTTCCACCCCCTTTTTCAGAAGTTGTATATATTGTTAAAATGACTCAAATCTCTAATTAGAAGGAAAAAAAAAAGAATGAGTGAAAAGATGCCTTCAGTTTACTCTTCCAAAAACTATATAAAATGAAGATTTTATTAAGCTTCAGACCAGTTAAAAAGAAAAAGCTCCTGAAAAGCTTGTCTTAAGGAAGATGCTGATATTTTCCAATTGTATTTAAATCCAAAACATCACAGCTCAGGAGTCTCAAGGTTAACCAAAGCATTATCATATGTTTCTGGAACTTAGGTGTTCAAGATTTTTACTGCAGTTGGGTATCTGTTTAGAGCTCTGGAAGAATTCAGCCAAAGAAATACTTGTTTAGAGCATAAGAATTTTAGATTTACATCAGTGTACTTCTAACTCTTAAACAGCAAATTGCATTTCAGTCATGTTAAAATCTCTACTGACAAGTGAGTTCCAGATAAACTTTTCTTTTTTTTAGTTACTTCAGAGGTAAGATTAGAGCCTTTTGTGGATTCATGTTAGTGTATAAAGTTGATTTGGGTTTTTTTTTGTGGGGCTTTTTTTGACTTACAAGTTTTAATCCTAGTTTTTCTTCTCACTTAATGCCATTGCATTCCTTGGGCTCTTTGTTTTATTCCTTTTTTAATTTTATAGGAATTAGGATAATTCCATTGAACAAAGTTTTTTGTTCTCAGATGTTCTTGCATATTAGAATATACATTAAGATCTAGTTGTTCACCTCTGATACGGAAGGCCTTACTCTTGGGGCTTTGTGTTCTGGGAATTTTCTGGGTTTTATTCATCGTGTGTATAGCATTTGAGAATACAGAATTGTTTTAAGGGAAGTTATGTCTATGGCTTTGGGAATAAGATAATCTATTTAAACACGTGTTTCCCTTCTGTCTTCCTCCGTCAAAAAATTCTGAGAAGAGCATAAAATGTTTTTATTGGATGTATTCATAACTCTTCAAACGGACTTTCATGAGTAAATGGAAGTAAAAATTCTACTCTTTAAAGTTGCTGTTCTCAGCAGCTTCATGTACTCTCAGCGGTGTTTAAATGCAGTGTATTGAGAGCTGTTCTGTCGCATCCTGTCAGTCTCTTGGATTTGATCCTGTAAAGATATTCTTGTGATGTAGTTGGGATCTTACAGTAACTTCCATGACAACAGATCTCAAGACCTCAGACTGTATGGCAAGGTTCTTTTGGGATTTCAAAACTAAGGTCACACGAACACCTTCTGGCTTAGACTTTTAGAGCACAGCAACAGGGTTAGTAAGTATCGGTTTTCAGATTTTAGAAGTGAGAAAATGGAGGTACTAAAAGGACAGCACCTGCTTAGATTGAGGCTTGTATGCTTTCAGAAAAGCACTCAAAAGCTCTGCAGAACTGCGCGTTTCAGTGCCCTGAAGGTGAGACAGTGAGCAGCCTTTTAGCAGTTTACTTTCTGCTGATTACAACATTGGGTAAATGCTGTGCTGTCAGTTGTGTATGTGTCTTGGACTTTTTGCTTTTGTTGGAGAATGTGTAGAATGACAAGTTGCATTCTTCCTTTTATGGCTTTTATTTTCACCTTATTCTAGTGAATCAGGTTCTCTTACTAGTCTTCAGGCAGCCATGTTTTGGGCAGTGTACTTATTTAACTTGAAAAACAGCATTTATGTTTTAAATTGAGAACTACTTTAAAACATCATACTGTTCTGCATTTTAAACTTGCCTAACATTGGTTTCTCTATTTATGGCGTCCTCTTAGCTTTTATAGCAAGTGCGCTTAACAGTCTCCTGTTGTAGTGGAATTTTAGATAACATTCTGTAAATGACTGGAAAGTATTACTATGATGAAAACGCTGTTACTTAAGTCTGTAATGCAATTTTTAAAACTTGTAATATCTTATCTTGGCTATCCCTTGCTCATCCTTTGCTTGACTTCCATGTACATACAGCTTTTTCATTTGCTTGGGGAAAACTGATGTTTACAACACATCTGCTGAAATGGTTTTAAAGATTGTTATTGCCAAACCATTTGTTCAGTGAAGTTTTTGTAGGCACAGTATGATCTCTACAGCTGATACCTGTAATATTTTAATGCTGCTGCTAGAGTTGAACACTGCAGTTAGCAAAATGTGTATCCCAGGTGTAATCTCGGAATTCACCTGTGTACTGAGGGTGAGGTGCTGCAATTAATATAAATAAGCTGTTTCAGAAACTTAAGACATGAAGAGTGCCAAGTCCCTTTCCTTACAAAAGTTAGTAACTTTATTTTGCAGCAGGGTGCTTCGCCTTTTAGAGTGATGGTAAAATAGATGGGTGACTAATATCTTCCTGGGATATTTTAGAAAATAAATTTTCGATTCAGGCACTTAAATATTGCCTTGCACAGTATATAAACCTGGCATACCTCTGGGAGTCAGGGACTGTTGGGTTAGGACAGCATAGTAATGAATAATGCAGCAGAATTAAAAAATGTGCTTAAAAGGGAATCTAAGCCTTAAGAAAATAAAGAATTTCTTAATGGTCTATCAACAGGAAGTAAGTTTTGAGAAGAAACTTTATGAACTCATTCAGATTTTGCAAACTTTAAAAAAAAAATCTCTCTTTGCGCTTTTCCTCAAATCTGTTATAAACTAGTGTCCTTGTTTTGCAGTGGTAGAATCACAGAATAAAGTTTCTATTCAGGAAAGCTGCATTTTTGAGAAGACTGCGGCACTTGCTTTGGTGGGAATGAAGTTGATATGACACTTATAATTTTTGGCCAGCAGTGATATAGTGATCAAGCTCCTCAGCAGTTTTGAGTTAGCCAGGTGCAGAAGCTGGGAGGGAGTCAAAGCTAGGGCAGCAGATCGAAGCTGGCCAACAGGCTTATTTCATGCCACAAACGTCACACTCACTATACATTGGGAGTTTACTGGGGATGCGTCTCTTTCCTCAATGATTGTTCTCAGGAGGGCCTCACCCACTTTTCTGCTTCAAAGGCCTACTCCCCTGCTCACTGTGACCCTCAAGCTTTTGCTGGAGCTGTGGTGCTCACAGTGTTTGATGTCTAGCAGATATTGCTGAATGTGCACAGCTTACAACCTCTATGTGAGCTGAGTAAACTCTCTGTACTTCATATTGATATTAATATTAGTTTATAAATTATTATTTTATTAAATTAGTTCGCATTTCAGCCCATGGGTCTCCTTTTCTTTTCCCTCTTCCCCTACTGAGTTGAGGAGAAGTCAGCTGACTAAACAGAAACAGCTAGTCTGTCTTGGAAAGAAATGGTGGAGAAGAGTAAGAACATCCTGCTGGAGACAGAAAACACATGACAGACAAACATTTAAGTCAGTCTAGACTTGCAGAAAAAGGTAGAGATGAGGGGCTGGAACAGTGACTGTATGTCTTAGAAGAAGGCTGTAGGTGGTCCCCTGTCCCCCATGCTGGAGAGAAAATAATTACTGAATTAAGTGCAGTAAAAGTCTAGGCTATTTGACATGATATGTAAGCAGCTTGTCTCCTTGGTATCTTTAAGAAGGTTGAGAAACTAAGAAGTGGGAGATGAATTCCATATTGTTTTTTTTTAATATTAAACATGCAAGAACAGCCTGGATGACTTTATTTCTGCTTTCAGATTGAATTCTGTGGGGAGGACGCTTTATTTACCTGCTCCATTCTAGCATGTTTCATGTTTGAGGTTGTAAAGTTTGTTAATTCTTCATCTCTTTGGATTGTTTGGTAATGTTTTTGTGCAGATCAGATAGTCCTGACCTCACATGAACTTACAGAACGACGCAACAAGAGTAGATGAAGTTACATGTGACAGCAAGTTGAGAAGTTGCGATCATGAGGAAAATAATGCTCAAAATTAAGTGGGATATCTTGGGGTAAAATGAAGCTTTCTGACTGAAGCAGGTCAAGATGAGGATTAGAATCGATAAACCCCACCTTGTTTAAAGCTAGGCAGTTGTGACACTAGGAGGACCAATCCAGAGGTGACGGAGAAGTAAAAATTATCTCCTGTGGGTTTCCATTTTTGGCGCTGTTTCCATGACTACTTGTGTCTGACCACCTGACAGTAAGTTTGAAAAAGGACTCGGCTTCTTCTAGTATTTCTTTTTGGAAAACTAAACTGAATCAAATAGCCCTGAGTTTTTTATCAAGATTTTGTGCACAATAGAAGCAGAAGATTATGAAGGAAGGAAACCTTTAATACTGCGTTAGAAACTATTGTTTATTTTCCTCCTTCAGGGACTTTATATTGTCAGATATGTCACTGTGAGAAAATGAGGTTTTTATTTTAGTGGATTCTCCTCTTGCCTATGAATAATCTTGAGAAATGTAATCTAGGGAAAAATTATAGAATATAGAATTCTAGAATATCTTGCTTTAGTTAAGAGTGTTTGATTGTTGTTTTTTTCAGCAAGACTCTTGGTTTTGTTTGGTTTTCTGAATATGTGAGCATATCACGAGTGGTGATCTGTACTGGTGGTTTGCCCTCAGTATGTAATTCAAGGAGTAGAGCTCTCTACAAGTGCAGCAATGAACTCTTTGATGTTGCTGTCAAAACTTTGAAGCTAGAGTCAAAAACCTGATATCACGCAATTTTTAGCACATTTTATAGAGACAGCCTTACTGATTACTTATTGCATTTGCTTTTATATCACTTGTGGCTTGTAATTTAACCATTGCTTTTTGTTTTGAGTGTTGTAATGTGATCTGATGAGTTTGTGAGTCTGAATTAATCCTCCCCTCCAAAACATGGAGTTTTTTTTCTTTCTCTTTTATGGTGGCACTTTCTACTTTGTTCCTTCTTCTCAATTCTAGTGTGAATTTATTAGGTGCTCTTTTTTTGATGTAGTTGTGTGTGATTCCACCACTGTGCGAACGTCACAAGTGTCTCCACTTTTGCTTAGCTATTTTTAGTGCTGTTGCTTGTATCTGTTTCTATTCAAAGAATTCCTTTGGAAGCCCTTCCAGGAGAGTGTGGTTCAGCAACATGGAAGGGAGCTGGAGGGGGTAGGGAGAGCACATGCACTGAGCGTGTTCGTGATCTGGCAGTGAGATGTCCGACATTGAGTGCTGCTTCCTGTGTGCTACCTTTGTTTACGAGAACCCTTATCAAAGCAAATTCCCTCTTCTGCGTATTGTCCTGGCTGTGTGGGTCCCAGCTTGTGTTAGCTATTTCCTTCTGTCGTTTGGAGCACCTTGATTTCAACTTCAGTCTTCTTACTTGGTTTGTTGTTTCTGTGTAAACAGCAATTAATTTTTGGGGCTTATCCTGCTTTCACTGTGATGGACTCTCAGAATCAGTTTTTTTATTCAGGAAAACTGCATTTCTGAGAAGACTGCAGCACTTGATTTCATGGGAGTAAAGTAAGACACTTTGTTTTAGTTTTTGGCCAGCGGTGGTATGCAGTGATCAAGGTGTTTAGCAGTTCTGAGTTTATCAGTTGCAGAAGCTTGGAGAGAGCGAAAGCCAGGGCAGCAAATCCCAAGCTGGTGAGCAGGGTTATTTCATGCCATAAACATCACACTCACTATAAACTGGGGAGTTTGCTGGGGACACCCCCTCTTTTCTTGATGGCTGTTGTTCAAGGGGGGTCTCGCCCATCATTCTAATCCTGAGGCCTACTTTCCCCCTTGTTGTGACCACTAGAGCTCATGACCACTATATTGGCTGAACATAACTCTGTGTGCTTTGTATTAATACTGTTATTAATACTGGGGTTTATAATTATTACTTTATTAGATATGTTTCTATTTCAACCCACAGGTCTCCTTTCCTTTCTTGAATTCCTCTCCCCAGGTGAGGAGTGGTCGTTGGGTGAGACAGAACAACTGCCTAAAGGTCACAGGACTGTTTAGATAGGGAGTGTTACATCAGAGCAAATAGCTGAAATATGCATTTTTACAGTTTAATAGACAAAGCTAACAGTTCTCTGTACTTGTCTTTTCCCTGCTTCTGTTACAATTCAGCGTCCTTTTTTTTGTTCTGGTACCAGTTTAATCTGGATTAGCTTTTCTAATCAGTGTTTTAAAAAGTTGTGGTTTTTTTTTTCTCTCTAACAGCTTTTTTTAAATTATTTTTTTCCTGTTGCGTGCATTTCTCATCTTGTGGGTAAAGCTAGCTATTGATTGTAGTGGTAATGATTGATAGGGGGGTGGCCCACCAAAATTATTTTTTAAACTGTAGTGCCTTATGGTTGATACTATAGACAGGCCACCAGCCTGTAGTGTCCTTGGTATATGCTTGTAGCCTGTGTTGTATGTACTGACTTAGCCCAAGCTTAAACTGTTTCAAAAGTGTTCTGCTGATATTGTCACTAGAAGTGTGGGGAATACTGGTTTTGAGGATGATCATATGTCCTATGCAGCTTTCGTGATGTGCTTTAGTCTTATCTGAGGTGCTTTGGCTACTGTCCTGGTTTGAGCTAAATAGAACTAATTTTCCTTTTAGTGATTTTACTTTTCAGCTCAGTCTCTTCTGAGTGGCTGTACTTGCTGAAACTAGGAGCATGTTTTTCCAGACAGTGCTCAGGTCTACAAGTGATAATGCTTGTATGTTATGTAGACATCACAAATTCACTCTCTCACCATGAGTACCTATTTGCATCTGCAGGGAGGAGCGGACAGGACAGATGAGCCAAAACTGACCAAGGTATTCCCTCCCACATGCATCAAACTCAGTATAAAGCTGAGGGATCATGAGGGTCTCAGCTCTTCTCTTCCCTCTTCTCCTGCAATGCCCAAAGTCTGAGCAGATCCCTGCTGGTTCATCTGCCTCTGATCCTGATCCATGTGTTCCTGAATCCAGTTCCTGCATCCTGCACCCCCTGCTGCTGGGTCTGGTCTGCAACTTTTCCAGTGCCCTGCTCTGCAGAGCTTCTCCGGTGAAGTATTTGTTGTTGGGGGTGATGGTGAGGGAAGGATTTTATATTGGTTTTATATATATATTTGTATATATTTTGTTAGTTTCCTATTTGCGTTATTATCCTGTAGTATTAGTATTATTGTTTGAACTTGCTAGTTGTTCAAACGTGTTAATTTTTCTTTTCCAAGCCATAAGTCTGTCTCTCTTTCTTGTCCCTTTCTGGGGAGGGGAGAAGGTTTAATAGAGAGTGCCTGTCAAGCACTTAGTGGCCAGCCCAGCCCTAAACCTCGACAGTCTGCTTAGATTTTTTTTTTTCCTTGTAGTACTGATAGCTTAACCATAGTGTGACCTAAGATCATATGTCCTTCCAAGGTATCCTTTGAAGAGAACATCTGTAACTTGTTTAGTTTGTACTCTGCAGCTGTTTCCTCACCTGCTTATATGTATGTGTGTGTGTGCACACCCTGAGCTCACCCAGGCCTCTAGCTGACCCTTGAGTTCGTTTTGGATCGACTGAAAGGCTGTGCGAATTATTACAGTCTGCAGAAGCTTTGCCTTGTTGGTTTTTTTTTTTTTTTGTGGAGGGAGTTGTCTGAAGAACTTCCAAGTCACCCAGCCCTGTCTTCCCGGACAAGTCTGTCTGGATTTCCTCCTTTCCCCTTGGAGGGACTGCTGTGAGCTTTAATGAGCTGACAGAGGGAGCAAGCCTTCTCAAGGTAGTGCTTTTGATAGGGAAAGGGTGGATGTTTAAGTGTATTATTCCTGTGAAATTCAAAGATGACCAGTAAAAGCATAGAAAACATTAGTTGTGTGTACAAAATCGTTAAAGATTGCTTTTGGTGGCTTAATTGCTTTAGGATAATTGAGTCTCTAGTTTCATGCCCAAATCTGAATGTATGCAGATACTTACATGTCTGGAGAAAAGGACTTGATTCTGGACTGCCACAAGCTGTGTTAGTCCAGCTGTCCTAATGTTGGTTGATTATAACTTCCTCTTGTTTGGAGAGAAGCACCTCCAAGTTTTTGTAAGTATATTCTTCACTGCAAATTACTGAATACCTAACAGGTATCCAAGAGGCTGGGTGTTAAGAAGTGTTCCTCAGTGGAGATTATATGAATCTCGCTTGTCCGACTGGTGATCAAAAGAATATATGTACCATAAAATAGAGATTTAGTCTAGGTCACTCTGCTGGCAGAGTCCCTTTGTGGGAGATTTTTGGTTTGTCTCTTTTTTTTTTTAAATGCCTACAGTGCATTTTTAATGTTTTGTGGGGGGCTTTTTGTTTGTTTATTTTTGTTGTTGTTGTTGTTGTTGTGTATAGAGGGCCTGACCAGAATCAAGTCTTGCTATACTGGATCCCAGGAAAACTAAATAGGAGACTTCCCATTTTACCTGTATTATGATGGTACCTGGCTGCTGAAATGCAAGTTCCCTGTTTCCTCAGAAGCTTGATCACTTTCCCTTGTGTCAGATCCAGCAGTTGTAAAGCCACATAGTTTTCCACTGCATAAGCTTATTCAACTGATTGTGTTTTGTTTTAGAGGGTTTAATTTGTTCGTGGGTCAGCTCACTGCAGCTGCAAGATTGTTAGTCTGATTGAAAGGAAGTAGCAATGTTATGTGGCTAAGGAGCAGGAATCCCGTTTTTGGTGACAGCTTGCAGTTACATGGTACTAAATGTGAGCTGAAACTTGATTTTAATGGAATAAACTGATTGGGTTTTACCTGTGCTACGAATTGAATTTTGAGTATACAAGCAGGTCCCAAATGGGAACTAAACCTCTTGTCATCGTTTTTTGTCCCAAACTCTTCTCAGCTGTTCTCTTGTGTGTGACTTCAGGAAGGCTATGTTACATCTGGCTGCTAAGGGTAGTGATTTTCAGCCCTGAAAAACTTGCTAGTTCAGTTTTTTCCTCAGCTGCAATAAACCTTTCCTTTTGTGAAGTACTAGTTAATGCTTTTTAACAAGCCTCCTGATTAATGCAGGGTACAATTCAATCTTGAGTATTTGTTGTACAGGGTGACTAGGCTGTAGTTCTGCTAGCTGCTGCTTTGTTGGAAGTTGTAGATACTGTAGTGCCCTTTCACTGGATGCTACTCAAGAAACCTGAGGAAGAAAGACTCTGAGGGCTTTACTTTTCCTGTTTTTCTTTGTTGATTTTTCCATTTGTGGAGGGTGGAATGAATCCAGAGAAATGAGTATGAAGAGGAAGTTTAAATTACTGATGTTTCTTCACCACTGAATGTAGCAGTGATGAAATAAACAGCGAATAGTATACTGTGTATTGACTTGGCTAGTATTTTATCTCCTTAGGCTAGAAAATAAGAGAGCAGAGGACTTGGAAATGGAGGTGTTCCTTTCTTCCTGCAGCAAGAGGAAGTAGAGCTTTTGCATGGCTGTGCAAGCACCAAGAACTGCCTCTGAGACACTGTGCTGTCTGTATGCTTCCTAATCCAATGTACTGAGTCAGTTCACAGTTCAGGACAACATACGATGTGATCTGTGGTAGGAATACGTTATCTCTTTTCCTTTGGTAGCTTTTAGAGAGGGCTCACATAAGAAAAGACTTTTCTGTGACAAAAAGAAATGAGGTCCTTCCATCAAAGGTGACAGGAACTTGTATTTAAATTTTTCTTCAGGTCTTAAAATATCAGGGCAGGCTGGAGCTTTTCTTAAAATATTCTTCAGCAGAGAAATGTACTTCAAAAATGAACTTGCTGTTGCCCCTTCCTCACAGGATCCCCATAATTGCTTCTTCTCAAAGATATTTTCTGTTTTGTACAAATGATA
>NW_010204369.1:0-7723 GCF_000695765.1 Mesitornis unicolor
GACTGTGAGGCCACTCTCAGCTGCCTGTAGATGATGTATGGTATCGTTTGAATCTCTTTTGATACGGTGCTGAAGAAAAAGTATTTGATGCCAGTACATCGAGATCTATTACAAGGGTAATAATAATAATAATATCAGAGCTTTACAGTTTAGTTTTAATTGCCAGCATTTATCTTTAGCGTTGCAGTATGTCCATGGTAGTTTTGCCCATCACTAATAACTATATACATTAGCTGAGGTAAATTCTGATGGTAAACCCGAATCAGTTTGGGATTAAACTGAAATTAGACAGTAATATTAATGGAAGTTTGCTCAAGCTTTCTCAGTTTGGGAAATGAGTCTTTCTCATTTTTATACAACTAATGCTTTACAAGCATTGCAAGGTATAGTTATTCAAGGAAGAACTACTCATAAAAAAAAACCTCAGTAACTTTATTTAAACAATCTTATTGTCTCTCTCCATGCTAAGCTGATATATTCAAATTCAGGAGGAATTTGCTCCTTTGGAAAGACAGACTGCACTAAACTTTCTAATAACTTCTATTGAGTTATCAAAAGTGAGAGTGGTGCCCATGGCCTCGTGTCTGTCCCTCCAGTTCTAACGGTGAGCTTGCTTTCCCTGTAGGTCATTGGCACTTAAGTTCTTTTCAAATCAATATTTTGTTTCCAGTTGCTAGATTTCCAAACTAAAAAGGCTGCCAGTTTTAGTAAGCCATTCTCGCATCTGCAGTTATGATCCCCAGTTCTCTACATTCCCTGTAGACCATCCAGTAATTGTTACCATCAAGGATCTTGGCAGTTTTGTGATTTGCTCTGTGTTGTAACGAAGTGAGACTGATTTAATGAATAAAGCATTAAAACAAATAATTATTTTTTAATTATCTTCCATCATGGAGATTTGAGACTTTGTGATTTTTATTAAGTTGTTGTGAATCTTCTTAGAGAAATTAGTTTAACTTTTTTAATCAGAGCTGGTTTTCAAAGATTAAAAAAAAAATCTTTCTAATCTGTTTCTGTCTCCAGAAAAAAGAATGGTTCTTTAAACATTTTTCAGAGGCTTTGAATTGCAAAACACTGCATTCCAACTCCATCTTTATGTTTCCACATCTCTGTTCCCATTTAACACACATTATCTTTGTCTGAATTCAGTTAATCCATGATAAACAGAAGGTAGCAGAAAAGATGTCAAGTAAAATCATGATTATGCATATTCGATCAATATTGCTTTATGCTTGAATGTTGTGAGCCTGACTTCCACTGCCCCTCACTTGGTGGTGTTGTATAGATCATGATTTAGATGCTCAGATGTGTGCTCAGCTCTGTCCACACTCAGGAGGTCATGGAGGCGCTGAATTGGTTTCATTAGGACCATGCATCTTCTTAAATTCCTGGTCAAGGATATCCTGCATGGCAATGCTGTCATGAATCAAGGCCTTTACTCCAAAAAACTAAGCGGAAAGGTGGTTTTACACAAAAAATAAGAATTAATTAAGTTAAATTCTTTTGAAGTTACTAGAACAGTAAGCCCTGTAACAAACACCTGTTAATCAGTGTCATATTGCTGATAATGTAATGGTCCACTCACCAGGTCCTAATTTAAGTCATAAAATCACAGAATCGCAGAATCACAGAACGTTAGGGATTGGAAGGGACCTCAAAAGCTCATCCAGTCCAATCCCCCTGCCGGAGCAGGAACACCCAGATGAGGTTACACAGGAAGGCGTCCAGGCGGGTTTTGAATGTCTCCAGAGAAGGAGACTCCACAACCTCTCTGGGCAGCCTGGTCCAGTGCTCTGTCACCCTCTCTGAGAAGAAGTTTCTTCTCAAATTTAAGTGGAACCTCCTGTGTTCCAGTTTGTGTCCGTTACCGCTTGTCCTATCATTGTTTGTCACCGAGAAGAGCCTGGCTCCATCCTCATGACACTCACCCTTTATATATTTATAAACATGAATGACGTCTCCCCTCATTAAGACATAATTAAGACATAAAATTAAGACATAAAATTAAGACATAAAATTAAGACATAATTTTAGATTTAAAGACATAAAAAGTCACTTGTGAATTATTTCATTTTTATATTTAATTCTTTGAATAGGAAATGGAAAGAAAAAGAGTGAAAGAAATAAGATACATGTATGCTGGGTTTTCTTGGAGGGTTTACTCTGATTGGGATGGTTCTTTAAATGGTTATTATTATTTTGTTCTTACAGTTGGTTACACAACGGATGACTTGCGGTTTATCTGGCAGTCTGGAGATCCTGTGCAGTTAGAGAAAATTGCTCTGCCTCAGTTTGATATTAAAAAGGAGGATATCGAATATGGTAACTGCACCAAGTATTATAAAGGCACAGGTAGGTAATATAAGTGATTTCCTTGATACGAAACTTCACACTTCCTTCAATTACTGTTTATAGTTAATGGTCAATATTTCAGTTCATGTGTTACATTTCATGGGATACAAAATAGATTACTTTTAACTAACAAGTAGTTCATATAATAGTAACTATCATATGTGATTACTGAAACCTAATTCAAATGTAGAAAAGTCTAGGTCAAAGATGATATTAAATGCATGTCTTGGTTTTGCTTACAAGTCTTGTGCTCTTACTATCACCATTTTGTTTCTCTAGTCCTAGTACCTGTTTATGCTTGTAGTGTCTGACTTTTCTGTAAGGATGTTCACGTATAATTACACCAGTTGCAGCAAAGGAGAATAATTTTGGTTTTCTGGCTCGACTTTTGTTCCAGAAGTGGATGGTATTAGAGAGTAACTTCAAATGCTTTGCCCTGCAGGTTGTTCCTTTCCCTAAGTGTTCTGGAAAGTCTGTCATTATAGAAAGCTGCTTACAATCCCCAACCCTGTATTTATTTAATCCTATGATTATTTTCTGAGTGTAGGCACAAATTTATCCAATGGTTTCTGTGCTCTGGCTTCTAATGATTTATCTTTTCTACCTTAACTCAATCCTGCCTATAATTATATCCGAATTACTCACATACTGTGGCAACCACAAGACTTTCTACAAGAAACAGACATCAGCAGGGCGTTTTTACTGAAAAAATAGGCTATAAAGTAGTGGAAAATTAAAAGGATGGATCTGGCAATTCCCAAATAAAAATCATACAGATGGGAAAACTGGAAAACTTACATTCTATCTGAGGGAAAAAGGAAATACTTACTGAAGATTGCTGTCATGTTATAGAAGTTATAATGATCCTTTTGAGTTTTGCCCTAAATCTAATATTAAACATCTAAAACATCTTTAGATTTTACGTATTTTTAGGAACCTTAAAGAAAGATATAAGAAAAGAGAATTAGTAGTGTTTGCTCAATTTTCAGCACCTTGTGACCGCAAGTTGAAAAGACACCGTGCAAAGTGCTCAGTAAAATGGTCACATCTGGGGTGTGTGCATGGGATTGGAACATTAAAGAAAGAACATTGGAGAACTGTCAGACGCAGGGGGTGGCAGCATGACTTTTTTAAAATTTTCATAATTCCTTCCTTGCAAATCCTTTTTGTTTAAGAATTAAGAACATTCATGTTAATCTCATAATCAAGGCTGGAATTCATACTTCATTAATGTGAGTGGAGTATTTTAGTGCTCTGAAGCATTTTTAAAGGGTGTTTTCAGTAATCAGTAGCTGTTTGATTTATTTTAAACTCTTATATTGAAGGTATTTCAAAAATCAGATTTTGCATATGTAGTTAAAATCAATTCAGATAAGGATTTTGTCAGGTAATCAAGAGGCAATGTTGCATGTACGGGCAAATTCTCAAAATTATAGCGTATTGCCAATTGCAAAGAACTTAATCCTTACTGCTCGTTTACATCAACCGATGTTTTACCGTACCTACCTAAGTAGGAAGAGGCTCAGCAAATTTGGGGTGACCTTTTGTGGCAATAAATTGAATATTTAAATTTGCAAATTGCCTATTTGTTTATCAAAATGTGTGACAGATCCAAATAGGTCCTGGAGAGCTGAATGGTGAGAGCAATAGATACCGTTTTCTGCCTACTGAAAGATGGTACAAAGCCATACTGAATGCATTGCTGGTTTAAAGCAAACAAATAACGATTATGAAAGCCATCCCTCATTTGAAATTAAAACCTAAAAGTATCTGGAAACTGTTCAGTAATTATAGAGGGGGTATTTGTCAGAAAAGAATAGAATGAACTATAAAATAACCTATAGTGCCATCTACACAAGGAAATTTTTCCTTAATGTTTTGTTGTTTTGGTTATTGCATACCCAAACAGCCCTTTTAAGATTACTTATCACTCTACAATACTTAATTGATAAAATACAGAAGATAAATAGAGATATTTTTGACAGATTCTATCTTCTAAATCGGCCTTGCACCAACTTTATAAACATCGACTACTGATCTGAATTTTGAAATTGGATAGGAATGCCTTTTCCTTGTGATAGAATAGTTTGTGAAGCTGTTTTTAGAATGCTGTTATGTTACTATTAACATGAAAATGCTAGTTCTGTGAATTGAGTGAAAATATGAACAGGTTTTTTTTCTGATTGTACAACTTCCTGATCCATCTGTGATGGATAGAGAGCAAAACCTCTAGTATCTGCACTTCTGTTTTTTATTGAATGTATCTTAACATAACTTCTGAAATGCTTGTGTGCTTTAGATCCACATTTTAAAATATTTGAGGCAGCATTCCTTGTTTTCAGAATTTACGGTGTTTACAGAGTCTTTTAAAAAGTCTGTACCAGTTTTAGAAGTCACCTGTACCAGCTTTCAGTTCTGGGGAAATTTCTGCTTAGAGTCATGTTCAGATCACCTCTTTCCATTCTAAACTTTCTACCCTAATGTTTCTTAACTCTGACCTTTGCACAAATTAATGCTAAGTAGGATTTTCAGATGAGCTTAGGCTGGTGTGACTGCCAGACCCCATTGGTTTTTCCTGGACTGCATCTTGAAGCCAGCATCAAGATGAGAGGCACTTTGTGCCTGCTTTGAAAAGACGGAGGGTGCCTTATAGAGCACTGAGATAACCACATGCCTGACCACACTTTTTGGTTATATAGATCTGTGGTTTGGATATTTTTTTTTTCAAATTGAACCCTTTGTCTTTTACTTCGTGCCTGCTTTGAAAAGATGGAGGGTGCCTTATGAGAGTACCACATGCCTGACCACACTTTCTGCTTATACAGATCTGTGGTTTGGATTTTTTTTTTCAAATTGAACCCTTTGTCTTTATAAATAAAAGCAAATCACTGAACTTTTGCTCTTACCTTAAATAGAAAAAGACCTAGAAGATACAGATCAGATGAGGTTGACCTGCAAAGCACATTAAACATTAATGCATTTATTTCTTTGAAGGTTATTACACTTGTGTAGAAGTAATCTTCACTTTAAGAAGACAAGTTGGATTTTACATGATGGGTGTTTATGCTCCTACACTGCTAATTGTTGTTCTGTCCTGGCTGTCATTTTGGATCAATCCTGATGCAAGTGCTGCAAGAGTCCCACTGGGTAACCTGCGTTTACACGTACCGTCACAACCCACTTTATCGCCATTGAGCCATTCTCAGTTGCTTTGACAACATCTTGCTGGACACCAAAAGCAACTTCACTTCCATTATCCACTCCTCATTTTCACTGAAACCTCCTCATTCCTAGTCCTGTAAAGTCCACCTCCACATCGAGACTTCGCTTGATAACGGTTCCAGCACTTATGTGATAAGCAAACACTGTGGCAATGTTCACTTCATAGGAATTTGAACGTCTGAATAAGCAGTAAGAAAGCAGGATGATGAGTAAGGCTCTAAATAGCTACCTCTTGGAGCAGTTTTTCTGAAGATTAACAGGAACAGAATGCTTTCTGGAAGAAAATTAGCATCCTTCTACCTGATTGGCTTTATTTCATTAGACTCGGTTCATGAGAGTACTTCAGGCTTGTGCTTCCATGCTGCTCAGCACAGCGCAGTAGGCAGGCCCTTCATTTATGATGAGATAGTAGGACACAGAGTTAATTAAAACGGTATTATCTTGACTAATTGGATTATACATGGGATGTCAGCTCTGGGGTGGCCAAACCTGCTGACCCCAAGAGCTCAATGAAATGCAGAGCCACGCTCTTGCATCCCAACCCTTCTTCTATTGGAGTTCCCCTCTCCATGCCATGATTTCTCCTTCCCCTTGGAGAAGCTTCCCCCTGTTTCTGTTTTCTCTGACGCTCCTCCACATTCCATACCCCTTATTTCCCAAATCTTTTCAGTGTCCCAGGAGGTTCAGTGCACCTGTTTTCAAGTATCTGTTTGCTAGCAAGTAACAAATATAATCCCCTACCTTGAAAAGTAGCAAGGATGCATTCCATAATGCAAAACATAAGACATTTTAAGAAAAAAAATTGGGGGAAAATGTAGCATGCCTTACATTAAGATAGAAACAAGAACTGGAAATATTATTCATGTAGTGAGCTCCAATATGGTCAAAACCTGAGCTGTGTTTCTGCTTTTATAATCCTGCACTTCACAGGCTTATTAATTTTGTATTAGATTTGTAAGAGTTATAGTGCTGATTTATGTAACATGGATGTCTTTGTGGCTAAACATGCATGCTTGTTTATTGTTTATTTCTTTTCATTTATTTTCAGTGTTTATTGGCTCCTTTTCCATATTAGCATTTCTGAAATAATGCGTTTTCAAAGATACTAACCATTGGCCTGGTTATGTGACTTTTCCTGACTCCCCAGAGAAGCAAAACCCACTAAATCTGAGCATCCTTTAGCCATGAGTCAGTATTTAGTAACGCGAGTTGATAGCACTGTCGCTGAGGTGAGTTTTGTGTTTCTCCAGTTAGCAAGGGAGTGACAAACTAACTCTTCTAGCTACATCCTTGAATATAATTGACCTTGAAATCTAACGAGATAAACACTTCTGTGTCAAGTGAATGATACCTGATCCCCAAAAAAGTGTTAGCAATGGCCACTACACTCTCAATAGATTCAGATCTCATCAGATGCGCAGTTACTTCAGATTTAC
Organism: Mesitornis unicolor; assembly: GCF_000695765.1. Lineage (NCBI taxonomy): Eukaryota > Metazoa > Chordata > Aves > Mesitornithiformes > Mesitornithidae > Mesitornis > Mesitornis unicolor. Next base: position 7,011 of record NW_010204369.1, read on the forward strand.
TTTGGAATATCTGAAGACAGTCGTCTTTAGAATGAAGTGTAGCGGGCTGCTGCTTCCCATGGCTACGCATCTCAGAAGTTTCCAGATGATTTAGGGATACAAGGTACTTTGCAAACCAGTGAGCAGAATATGTTTTTATAGGCTGATTAATCTGGCAGAAGGGTGTGTGTTTGTTTGAACAACAAGCTATTGTCCATGTGGGAATTAAAGACGTTTCAAGCCCTGTAACATTTCACTCCATTAGATCATCTGGTGGTAGGGAAGTCCACAAAGGACTGGTACCTGGACAGCTGTGGCTAAGCGATGTAATGACTGGTATCACTGAATGCTTCTTTCTAATTAACTGCTGGTGTTTCACCTTTTAATGAGACCAGCAGAGGACTCTCCAGTTCTTTAGAGGTGGACAGAGTGCAAGCATCTGCTTAAAAACTTATTTTCTTTCCTTCAGTGCCATGTGGTCCCCAAAGGGAGTAAAATCTTCCCTGGAGCATTATTTCAGATTGAAGGTGCAGGTACAACAAGATAGTAAAAACCTTGGGGTAGTGGTGATATATTCATACATACAAAGGACAGATGGATCTGAGGCCGGGCTGGCCCCTGACCAATCACTCCTGTCCTCAAAGCCATCTTAGTATTTTCATTTTAAAAAGTTGTTACAAAACTAGGGCCTGAGAGGAAGACATGTAGATATATATATATAGAGATATATATAT
>NW_010204370.1:0-4788 GCF_000695765.1 Mesitornis unicolor
GGGGAGGGTGGGACTGAGGTCTCGGGAGGCGGCGGGGAGCAGGGCGAAAAGTGCAGCCCTCCGTGCGGGGAGGGGAGCACCGCTGAAGCTATTTGTCTGCTGCAAATGTTATGGAAAGTGATTAAGGCTGGAGCGTGTATGAAAATTATTGACAATGTGGAAAGTCAGAAATCTCATTTGATCGGAATGTAAACTTGGGCGGGGGAGAAGCCAGTCAGAAAGGTACCGTGCGTTCAGATCTCGGGCCAAACCGTGTTTGCCCTTCTCCACGGCTGTCGGTGGGGTATGCGGAGCAGGATTTGCGGGGTAGCTTTTCCTGCAGCCTTGCGGAGGCACGATGACCCCCACGACAAAGGCTGCCACTGGTACTTTTGCACTGTCGCCGCCGGCTGGTGCGCGACCTTTACCACTGAGACCCGACCGGGATTGGGATGAGGGCGGGTCGGATGCGACACCAATCTCTTTTGCAGCGTCCCCTCGGGGGTCTTCCAAGCCAGCAGCCTGCCTCCTCACTGGGGGGGTGGGCGGCAGACCCCTCCACCTGCCCGGAGCTGCCCAGGGACCTCACCTCTGCTCTGATCTCGCAACATCCCGCTTCTTATTTTACACCGTGTCTGTCACGTTTTATTTACACCGACAGAGGATGCTTGGAGACAAAAGAGGTGGTTTTTTTGGTTTTTGTTTCTTTTTTTTTTACGTCAAAGATGTTTTATATTTTTGGAAGGGTTGTGTTTCCTTTTAGAGAGGTGACCTATATCCTGACCGCTGTAGGGGGTTTATTTTGATGCTCCGGGAAGTTCAGTTGGAGCTATGCAGTGCTGGGAGGGGATAAAATCTTTAACATTGTCATCTGACATAGGAAAAGCAAAGTCTAACCACACAAACACTTGGTGGAAGTACTCGGGAGGTGACACTTACAAAACCGACGCTATTATTATACGCAGAGCGTGTATTTGTGCAGGATTAAGCGCCGCGATATCCGGCGGCACCACATTTTTGTACCACCCGCAGACTTACAGGGCGGCCAGGTCCCCTCCAGAAATCGGGTCCCCGCTTTACCCCACATCTGGGAACATCACCCCTCTCCTCCTGTGTCCTACCAGCCCGGGACAGCGGGGAAAGCTCCGAGGGAAGCATGGGAGGGGCAGCCCTATGGGTGCCGGCAGACCACCCTCGGCACCCCCAGCAGAACCCCAGGGCTGGGTGAAAGTCAGTTTTGCTAAATCCTGGGCTCAGCGAGTTCGAACAGAGAGCAGGCATCTCAAGGTCGCAGGGTGTCTTTCTGCCGCGGTTCCCGTGCGGTGATGAGGACGGGATGGGATGCAGGGAGAGGTTGGAGGCACTCTCGGAGGAGGCTGGGAGGGATGAGGGGCGCCAACACGGCAACAAAATCTTAGGTTGTAGATAACCACCCGGAAAGACTAAAAGCTAGAAATTTCTTTTCAGCCTGTTAAAGAGACCAAATGCCTGGAAAAGCAGAACCTGTGCGGAGGTAGGAGGTGAATGTCTTCACGCCCACCCTGTTCAGTGCTCGCACTTCGCCCCCCCCTTCGTTCCGCGAGGTCCTCCGGGGTCCTCCTGGCTCCCTGCGGGACGCTCCCAGGAGCCAGGGTCCAGCGTGGGATGGTTGGGTGGCGTCTCTTCTCCCACCTGCTGAGTCTAATCTCCCCCTGGAAAACATTTCCCCAAAGGCGAATACATTCTGCTCCTGGACCTGCTTCTCGCCCAAACTTTGTTTCTTGCCTAGTCTTTTCTCTTCGTCCTCGGGCACTGAACAAAACTGCCCCAGACGGGAGAATAGTGCAGCAGGGAGGAAAGGGAAAGGTGCGGCCCTGCTAACTCACAACCTTCACGGAGGTCCTGACCCAGTCTGAGCTCCCCCTCACACCTAGGCACTGCAGAAAAATTTCCCAAGGCATCTTCACGGGACGCCAGCCAAACCTATGTGGCGATACCTCAGGTAATCCTCTGCAAAATGTTACGTGAGGTGCCCATTCTGAGCAGGGAGCATCTTTGGGGATGCTTTTCGGGTCGGGCTGTTGAGTTTTTTGGGGTTTTTTTAAGGTTATTTTTTTTTCCTGCAAGAAGAGATAGGCCCCTTCGTTTGCGCTGAATGTCCTTTCCTGCCCTTGAGATGGGAGCTGTCTCAACTCCTAGGATGGCCTGGCCGTCTCCCCTTTGCTCTGCTTCGGAAAAGAAGAGAGGGACCGACTCTTCAAGGGGAGCTAGAAAGAAGGGTCCCGATGGCAGCCTTCTGGGAGACAGCTATAAAAAGAGTCACGCCTGCTGCCCTTTGCGTACGTAAAGAGGAAAAAAAAGGGGGGAGGGGGCGAAAAAAAAAAAGGCAGAAAAACCTCTCCAAACAAACATCGGGATCGCATGGCTACTGCCAGAGGTCCCGAGAAGTCAAGAGGTCCCGGGAGCAGCACAAAGGACCGCTGCGAATCCCTTCCCAGCCCGGCCTCTCTGCTCCCTCCTCCGCGGCGGGGCTGCCCCCCGCTCCCCCGCCCCGGCCAGGGCCCTGGGCCGCCCGGGCCGTCGGGACCGGTTGCCGAGGGCTCCGCTGCGACTGCTCGACTCCTCCAGCTAGTTAAAATGCCCGCATACCCCTCATGCGGAAAGGGGATCTCTGCCAGTCCCTGCGGATCGAGATGTAAATCCAGGCACCCTGAAACTGACAGTTGGAGGGAAATCCTCCGGGGCTTAAGGAAACGCACTTTTACAATACTGAAGGGATTTGTTTAAGTTTCAGTCTCGGCTTTAATTGAAAAAACGCTTCTCATCTGCAGGACCTCAGAGGAGAGGAAAGAGCCTGAAGCACGCAGTTAAAAAAAAAAATAAGGGAGGAAAAGATCAGAAAAAAAATAACAAAAAGGGGGGGGGGTTTAAAAAAATTTTAAAAAGGATATAATGATAACCGTAAACATTTATCTTTTATATTTGTCTCCCATTTTCTTAACTGGTTTAGTCTAACTTATTTCATTTAGTCCACGAAGCAAAGGGAACTGTGTTATGAACATGAAACTGAAACCGCAATAATGAAGAGATTTCCTAGAATAAAACCGATGATTATAGAACAACATCTGAGTAACCAAATCTGCCAAAAAGTTTAATTTCCGTATACTCTGGTAAAACAAACCAGTTGTGCTCCAAAGCTGGGATCAGCTCAGAAATGGATACACCAACCAAAATAAACATCTCCACCAAACAGCAAACGCACTTCTGTTTAATCACGGACGCTTCAAACCTTCTTTTCAAAGTCTCAGGACCAAGTGTTGGAGACTTCTTAATGCTGTGTTTCACACGAGTGTTTTCTGCCAAGGAGAGGGCATTGCTAACAGGTAGAAGGCGGCAGCTGTATGGTTGTGTTATCCCCGGCTTTCGTATCAGGGCTGTGACAAGTCGCGACTGAAGCAGCATGCGGCTCTCTGCCACCGGGCTGCACTGCTCGGTTTTACTTCATTGACCGCGCTGTCTTCACTCCGCCGAGAAAGCGACGACACCTATGTATAACGTGACATTTGTGTTGCGAGTAAATACCTCTTCCTGCTCGACTAATGTTAATGATCGAAACGAAGTGTCTGAAACGGAGCAGGTTAGAGTGATTTTGGACTAACGTTGCCCCTCTCTCCACCCCTTGCTTTTCACGCGTTTAGCCTCCTGAAGATCGCAGAAATTACCGGGACATGTCATCCAAAGGTGACATTCAGACAGACGCCTCACCGAGGAAGAAAAAAAAGGACACTCGCTCGCCGATCTGGAGCAGGGAAGGATGTTTATATATAAAACCACGGATATTTTTACAAAAATATTCCTAATAGGTCGTTACAACGAGATCAGGAATCGCACGTCGGCCTCCCTGCCCCTCTACGAGGTGACGGGGAGGGGGGGTGGGGAAGAAGATTGATATATAGATCTACTTTTTAATTAATTTTATTTTACGATGGGAGCAATTTAAATCGATGCCCAGAAAAGGTAAACACGGTCTATCGACCGGGCCATTATTTTTTCTATTAAAAATGTGTAGTAAACATTGCTGGACTTGGTAGTATTTTCCTTAGCTGATCCTTAGATACAATCAAGCCATTTTCGGACACATTCCCATGTATGTAGCAGTGGTGATCTGGAGGAAGCTGTCGACGCCTGTTCAGTTAATTTAGGTTTTCTTTGTCTAATTACTGTGGAGCTTAGGGAAAAGGAGCCGGGCTCAGGGCAGTAAACTGACACTTGGGCTCTGTGTGTGGTATCCAGGCAGAGTTTGATGGAAAAAGCCTGCTTCCACTCAACTGCAGGTCACTGTCTGGGACCAGCCCCACCCCCTCCCTGCCCGTACCCACCAGCGAGCTCTCAGCACGGAGCTGCGCTGGAGACAGACGGACAAACAGACACACACATAGACGCAGCGCCGACACGCCGCCCCGTTCTGCCCGCGTCCTTCCCACCCCCGTGCCTGTGGTCCAGCATCCCTGTTGGCGCGGCCTGCCGCCGCCCTCCTTTCCGTCTCCACTTTGGTCCTGGAGCCTCCTCCATCATCTGGGAGCGGGCCTGTGCCTCCTCCGGCCCCTCTCCTCCCTGCCCCCTCCGGCGCCCCGTTTCCTTTGTCAAACGGCGTTTTGCCGACACGCGTGACCCACCCGCTGTACCGGGGGGGACATCCCTTGGGAAAGAAGGGAGGGCGCACCCCTGATCCTCGGACTCGACCCCTGTTGCCCTATAAAACGAATTGTGTATTATACGGGGGTGGCAAGGGGTAGCAAGAAGTCTTAAGAACTGTACGTCTGGCAGGCT
>NW_010204371.1:0-2480 GCF_000695765.1 Mesitornis unicolor
GGTAACTTCCCCACAGTTTTGTGTTGTCTGCAAACTTGTTAGAGGTGCCCTCCACCCCAGATCATTAATGAAGATGTTGAACAGGACTGAACCCAGTATTGATCCCTGGGGTACACCACTAGTTACTGGTCTCCAACTAGACTTCGTATCACTGATCTGGTCCTGGTCATTCAGCTAGTTTTCAACCCACTCCTCACTCTCTGCTCATTGAGCCCATACATCAACAAGCTTCTTTATAAGGATCTTATGGGAGAATGTCAAAGGCCATACGAAAGTCTAGGTAGACTCCCACTTGGTAGCAGTGACTACACCACCTGCATGGCCTTGGAGAGCAAGTAGTTCTCATGCTAACATCCTGTTTTGTGTGACAGTTGAAATAATGAACAAAGCTGCTTTCTTGTGAGAAAAATCCTGTAGTATCTCAAATTACTAAAACAAGAATACTCTTTCTATGGACAGGATCTGCGCAGCTTGCTGTGTGTTGAGGCCCATTAGATGCTGCACATCTCGGGGTTCCCAGCATGTGAAGGGATATTAAATTATCTCTACTATTCTCTCTTACTTTATAGCATTAGCTATAACAAATGCTATTTTAAAGGACATTTTACAGAGTCTGAGTGCCTTTTACACTATAATGTTAATAAACCAGAACCTCCTAGTGCAAAACAGTAATGAAAACTTCTGAACATCTGAGAATCCACTTGTTTCAGAGGTAGTTTATTTTTCAACACTGTAATATGTTTGCAAATTAATACTCTTTGAAGGGTCTATGGTCCTATTTTTGTCATTTTTAATCCCTAAATAATATATGACAAAACCAACAAGCACAATCTTTTCCAAAGCAAGTACATTAACAAAAAAATAACACTGAAAATATTTGAAAAAAACCTTTTCATTGTCAATGATTGAGTAGCTTATTTTTAACTTGTTCTAAGGAACTAAAAGGCGACTCAAAGACATTGCATAAGGAATGAGAACGGTCACTGATATTTCTTAGATTTGATGATAAATATATAATACCTTATCACAGTTTTCTGCATATTGTGTGGGTGTTTGGCATAAAACAGTAGCTGTGATTATACCCTGCTGCTGGCAGCTGTGATTGGTTTAGTGTAATGGACTAACATATACAGAATTTGATGGAATCCCAGGGAGAAACAGCTGTCTTGGGAAGACTGTTGTCCACAGAGTCCTTGATTCTGCCTTGTTCAGGTGGGTGATTTCACTTGCACTAAGAAAAACCCTTTAGTTTCCTCTCTGTGGGATAGAACTCCCAGATCAAATGCAGAGACAATTGCTAGGGCCTTGCTGGGCTTTCCTTAGGTGGTGAAACTAACTAACTGAAGGCCCAGGCCTGCAGGAAAGTTAATTTATTAGCTGGAATCCAGGAACTTTTACCAGCAGGAAAAGAAAGAAGGTGACTTTAACCTGAAGCTGAAGTGCTTTACATTTGCAAGTAAAGGGTGTGGCCATGAATAAAGCACCATCTGTTAGTACATCAACATTTACTGTGTAGTCCACACCTAGGCAGCATTGTGTGCATCTGTTGTTGCAGACACCTGCAAACATAAACATGACAAATAAATTGTCAAAAACTCCATTGTCTTACCTACCAGTAATCTTGGGCAAACCCAGCTGAATGAATGGAGGCCATGTCTTCTGTATGAGTGCACTCTGATGATTTTCTTGTTTCTAAGGTAAGTTTACCATTCATCTCAAGCTATGGATGTAAGAAGAAAACCACACACAGCGACACACACACACAGACACACACAGAGACAAACCCCTCAACCCAAAACAAAACCAACCCCACAAAATTGTGTGTGTCTGCCACTATAATAACAAGCAGGATGTCTTTGAAAAGCAGCATTTAACAACATAACAAATTTAGCTCTGAATCATTCACTGTGACATTTACCGTTATGAGGATGAGACTGTAACACATTTAGGAGCTCTATAAAAATCAAGACAGCCTGAGAAGCCTTCAGCTAAAGCTAGTTACGTGCCTCAGCCCTAATTTTATACAGAAGCAAACCTCTCAGTAAGACTTTCTCCATCTCTGATCAAACGTGCAGTTTGGTGCTCGTGGTATTGCTGAGCAGATCTGAACGCATTATTCTTAGATTGACACATCCTCCTGTGTTTGAAAGTAAGGTACTAGGCAACAACTCTGTCCTACGTATTTTGTTCTGCTTCACTTGCTTTTCTATCTGCAATTCCTCTGACCATGGCTATTAGTGCCAGTCAGTGTAATCACATTGTTTCAAAGGAACTGCCAACTACTCAGCATACAAAGCCTTTCGTAAGACAGAAAGTTGCTGCTTCTATTCAAGCTTGATTTTATTTCATTTCTGTGTTTGTTCTTGTTCTGCCTATGTATCTATCTGCAAATTTACCAGCAAGTGCTATTTCTATTCCTAAAACCTGTGCTCGCAAAGCATGCACTCACTCATCCTGACTTTGGCATCTCAGTAGGGAAA
>NW_010204371.1:2511-9025 GCF_000695765.1 Mesitornis unicolor
AGCTGACATAACTAATTCTTTATTGAATTTGGTTGAAGAAATCTAGTAGGTAAGACAGCAGCATAGGTTGCTGTCTTTTTCATTATACATCTCTAGAAGGGTTTATTTTTTCTTAAGTCAGCACAGAAAAGAATAAAAAAACCCCAAATGCTTTGTATCAGTCATAACATTTCAGAAGCTTGTTTCCCTGCAATTCACAACCAGTAGTTAGTAACTCCTCTATGCTAAATAAGAAGCCAGGATACTGAAAAGGGCACTAGACTGCTTAGCAGAAAGTAGGTTTGCATTTAATCTAACCCCCCTAAAATATAGTATTTTTTTCAGTATAATATTTAATCAAGATCTCTCTGGTCTTTGATAGGGACAAAACAGCTAGGAGATGTCTTCTGCCCTTTTGATACTTGACATTAAGATGCAGAGGAAATAAAAAGGCATAAAAGTGATGGGGAAAATTTTTGGTTTGGTAAGATGGTAAGATTTAAGTTTAACTCAAACTAAAATTTCAAGATGCCCTACTTCTTATCATGGTGAAAAAAACTACAATAAAAATACTTTGTCAGACATAAGATTTTGTTTCATTTTGACCTATTGAGGAAAAGACCCTAGTGGTGTAAACTAAGAAGAAAGCTGCTGATGTCCCATTTCTCCCCAAATTTGTCACTTGAAGTGGCTGACTAATGTCAGGATTGTTCTATGTCTGGAGCCAGTAAACAGCTAATTATCCTATCATATCCTAAGCATGTTTTTTAATTTACAGATTGATCCAAACCACAGATATTTTACAAAGAAGAAGTGTGGTGGAAAGAGGCTTGACTACAAGGTTCAGGCAAATAATCTATTTGAACTGACTTTACAGATTAAACAGCAAGATTCAAGTGAACAATTTATTTAAACTGAATGTGCAGATTCAATATACCATTACAGCAGGTTTTATGGATACAATGGGGAAATGCATTATTGCAATTTAAATCAAGGAATCACTGTTACAACCTCAAGAGATTCACAGAACACACTACTACAACCCACAAGTTATTCACAGAACACACTGTCACAACCCACAAGCTCACAAAAGCATTCTAAATGTTCACTTACCCTTCCAGGTAAGGGATGTCAATCCCAAGGAAGTTACCTCGGCCATCATTCCAACCAAGGGGGAAGGGTCTCCTCACAAGTCAGCAGTATAGTTGGAAAAGCAACTCCCAATTCCCAGCCATAATCTTAGGGATGGGTGGGCAGGACTAAACCTGAGTGGATTATACCATCTGGTATGTTTATCTTTAGCAGTGTTTCCCCTTATGATTATTTGACCATGTGTGAGGCTTATTTCTGTATGGTCCATCTTTTGCTTACCTTGGAATTGTCTGGGTCAGCTGAAACCAAAACTGCAACCCTCCAGCTTATCTTTATCTTACTTACTCAGGCAACTGAACAGTGGTTTAATTGGAACTCAGAACATACTATTTGTTGAGGGATTTTAAGGCTCAACTCAAGTTTCAGTTCTTTGAATGATGCAGCACTGCCTTGTTTAATCTAGGGTTTATCAGACAACTCAGGGCTGAACTGTCTACACAGCTCCCCATGGGTTGTGTCTGCAGAAACAAGGCCTCAAGGCAATCCAAGGCTGAGTCACTTTTACAGTTCCCCCCCGTGAGTTGCCTGTGTGCCCTAGACGTTACCAAAACCTGTTTAAACTATGAGCTGGACAATCCATACAAGTAGGAACAATGCAGTAGCTGTATCACAGCGACATGAACCAACATAACTACTGTGTTTTGCAATCAAACTTTGTCCTGTAACCTTGTTTGAGAGATCCTGGCTCTTCAGTTGCCTCCATGGAAACATCCCAGTCCTACCTTTCCTCCTCGAAATCTCTTGATCCCTCTAGAGCAGACTCTAGTCTGCTATAGACATCCTCAAAACTTTCCAGGAACAATTTCTGCTCATGGTCAAAGAATCTGTACTTTTCCTGCCGGTGACTGAATTAAATGAGTTCTTTAGAAAGCCAAATATGCAACAGACATAGTTCAAACAAAAGGTTAGGGCCACCCAACCATGAATAGGAAAGGGGACAGAAAGAAGGAAACAAGGTAATGTTTTCTCTTTGCTGGCTGCTGTATTCCTTCATCCACCCACAGAATCACAGCTTGAGGTAATAACAGGCAGGGGGAAATTTACCTTTTATTGAAGCAAAATGTTAGCTGGAAAGGTCCAGGGCATGATATTTAGTCTATCAAAGATTCATTTTCATCTTCAAATAAGTGAAGTTATTTTAACTACGAACAATGACCATGTTATGTCCCAAATAAGAAAAATAAAAATAAACTATCAGAGAGAAATATTAAATCTGTCTGGCCTCTCAGGAAATCTTCAGATATAATATTGCATACAAAAGTCCACCTCTTACACTGAAAAATCAGTTCTATGTAAGGGTCTTCTTTAGATTAAGACAAAACATATTACAAACTACCAAAATCTCAGGGATGCCTTCATCCTATGTGTTCTTAGCCCTTTCTTGCATTCATGCTCATGTGACTACTCATTTAGCTGGTTCAGTGACTAATCTACCTGAAAGGTTACCATGGAAAATAAAGAAAAGCTTGGGGAAATAAACAATGAAACAACCACAAAAATAAACCAAACAACAAACTGACCATAACCTTTTCCTCCAAGCCTATCTATTATTAATCAGGTAATTTGTTAATAAGTGTTAATAAAGGCAAGAGAGGTATTGACTCCACATCTGTGGAGAACCAATTTTATACTCCATTGTACCTTACTCCAACTTGTATTTTAAAACAATCAATTGGTCTGCTGATAAATAGAGTTCTTAACTAACTGGAATAATTACAAGGAATGATAACATCCATGTATAAAACCCCGATATACAAACACTTACAAAGAATTATAACTCTCAGTGTAATGCAAGTCACACTGGATCTTCTTTCCAAGCCCACTGGCAGTAGTACATTGCCATTTGTACATGTTTTTCAGGCATGTCTTATTCTAATAGTGTTTACAAGTAGCTCTCGTTAGAAAACTAGTTCACAAATAAGTAAAACTATTTCACAAAAGAATGAATCTCAGTAATTAAATACTATATTTATATAATCCATTTTTCTTTTAAAGAAACAGAATTAATTTTGTAACAGTTAAAAGGTAGACAGATGCAGGGGAATAGATACTGTAATAATTAATTTTGAATAAATATTTGAGTTACAATATTGAAAGATATACTGCATTTTTTTTCTGGTTGGCATTTTAATTGTAATTGATTGATTTTATTTCCATAGATCACAAGCTCATTGCATTTACTTCTACATAGTCTCACATGGATGTACCAGTATGTTTACCGTTTCCTTTCTTCACAACATGGAGATACACATAAGAGGACAAAAATGGAGAGAAAGGAGAGAAAGGAGAGAAAGGTGAGAGAGAGGTGATGTAAAATGCAGAGAACTAAGAAAAGAGCAGGAATAGGAGAAAAGGGTAGACAGAATGTGTAATGAAGAAACAATGTGGAAATAATAACAACAACAAGTAAACAAACATTGCAAGACGACATAGAACAAAATTATTGGTAAAAAAGAGAGATAGGCTTAAGAAAAAACATTTATATTTCCCAACACATTTCTAACATTCAAACAGTTGTTTTTGTTCTGTAGTGGTATGAGTGTACAAAGAAGGTGTGGCTTTTTTTCCGTATGTCCCTGCCCCCCAGAGCAAAAGAGCAATCTAAGTGAGAAAAGAGCAACTGACCTGCACATTATGGCACTTGCCTGGCAGAAGGATTTTGATGTTCAAGTCTTACCTCTATCCAATCAGAATGGGACAATCTATGCAAATACTGTACTAGGTTATAGCACAAACCTCTTTGCAAGCGCTTTCCCTTTTTCCCTTTGGAGCAGTAATTATTAAATAGCTTTATCTGAAGCTCAAACTCAAAAGAGCTGGGACTTTAATAGAACTTGCTCAGAACTCCTGTGAGAGTTTTAGATTTCACTCTGCTGTGCCAGGTTTCCTTATTGCCCACCTTCCATGCTTGCTTCCTTCCTGTCCCTCTTTCCTTTCTCTCTCTCAGATACATTCCCTATTCTTACTTCATTAAAACTAGCAATTTGCTAATATCAATGCATTTTGATGAAACTACAGCTTTTCAATGGAAAAAAAAAAATGAATTATTTGGAGATGCTTTGACTAACCTCTTCTGAGGCTGTGGTTTCACAGCAGAGAGTGAACCAAACTGACAGCCCAGTGCTGCTTAAAAATATAAATACTCCAGAGATCCAGGGCCACCATAACAATTCCAGTACACGAAGGCCACCGGAGGGCTACAGATCCTGGAGTCCCAGCTGCTGCTTGGTGCCACTGATCTTGTGAGGTTTACAAATACGGTCAGCAGTGATCAGAAATGCCAGTTTTGGTTACTTTATTCCAAGGACTGATAGGAAATCTTAGTTGCTGAAGGAACACATTTTCAAAAAGGAGTTTCTTTGTGTGTTGACAACTGGAATTGCTGGCTTGTGAAATCTGGAAGCTTTTGGTTGTGGTACTGATAGGGTTCAAACATTGGAAAAAAGGCTCAACTCCCATTTACTGGAATGTCTGTTTTTTCCAGTTCAGTCACTATTTTCAGAGCCTGTAACAACCCTTTTGCAGAGAACAGTCCCCTGAGATTATATGGATACTGAAAATGAGCTCTCTCGTGAAATGAGCATACTTTATAATACTCTGTTTGCAAGAAATAAGGAGAGAAGGGACTAACTATCCTCCTGACTTTCAGAAGTGGTAGGATACAAATATTTGTACACACAGACAGTCTCTGAAAAACTCACCTGAATGCAACTGAAATATTAAGCATAACCAATTTTCTGCTTTCCTTATGTCTGAAACAAATTTGATTATTCCATGCATAATTCCAAACAGATCTTCACATGGTGATGCACTCTGCATATCATGTACCAACCTAACATTCTAGCCACCTTCACTGAACTCCATACTTTACTGTGCCTAATGCTAGCAAGTATTAGAAGTATGCAAATGAATGCATAACTAATACTGCAGATGAAATGCAGTACCTTTCTGAAAGCTTAAATTAAGTGTGTTTCTATCTCACTGTGTTCCACCTTCACTGAAAGCTGACCTATTCTGTTAAAAAGTCTCAGACATTACTCAGACTGCTTTCAACCTGACATTATCTCAACACTAAAAATTTATAAGACTTGGACCAGGAAAGAAAAGGACTGGTAGAAAAGGTAGCCAGCAGAAGTTCAGATGCTTTCCCTAGTGACACTAGCTGAATGTTCCTTAAAATAATAATTTTTAAAAAGAGTAGGACAGGAAAACCTTAGCTCCAGCAGAACAGTTGCTCTTTTTCAGGAAGTAATCATGGAATAATCTGAAAGCCGACCTCCATTTAGAGTCACTAAGTTTTTTTACTGAGAGTAGACTGAAGGAAGCATTCATCAGTGAGTTATATAGCGCAAATTTGGACTAATCCAAATATAAAAAAGAACCACTGTTTCATTTTGATTATACAACTTAGTTTTTAAAATATGGAAGAACTTCTTCTCACAATCAATGAAAAATATATTAATTTATGTTACATTTATAGATATATTTAATTTTTACTTTAAATATATGTATGCATACATACATAGAACTATTAAAATAACATAGAATACAAAAGTAACAAACCTTTAAGGAAGGGAAGGAAGTGTAGGGGGGAGGGAGATCTATAATGTGAATGATTTGCTTCTTTTTTAAATCATTTGTTTGCATAGAAATCATGATCTAGTTTGGGCTGCTCTGCACATGAACTCTTTAGACACAGTGTCATACCTGCAGTTGAGTATTAATGTATGATATAATTTTATATCCAATCTTAATTTCATTTGTTTTAAAACTGTGCTAAGTAAACTAGAATTCACAATTTCACAATAAACCAGATATAAAACAATATTATATATGTCTGTTTAGCATACTAATAACACTATCAGTGTAATAGAATAAACATGAGACAATTAAAGAGGATTATTTTCAGCTCATAACGTTGCTAAATAGGCAAGGATTCATTCCTGAACACTTAATGATTTTCTTTTCCTATATAGTCTATTAGTATTGCAACATTTCTGAGATAGATGAAAAATTATGCATGTTCATTCCACAGCATGTCTCAGAGGAACAAGTTTCTCATTATTTTACTGAAATGATTTCTTGCCTATCAGCCAGTTCTTTGCTTATGTATATAGTGTCCCACCATCTCACTTTACCTTTAATTGTACTCATGGGAGAACATTAGTGTCACTAAGTTTAATAAGGGACCTCTGATACCCTCTAGTTGCCTTTCCTTCTGCCAGGGCTTCCTCTATTTTTCAGTCAGGCAGGGTAAAATCAGTTTAATTGAGATTAGTATTTTAAACTTATAGCAAATTCAAATTAGCCTAACATATAGGTGCAAGCATGCAGCTAAGCTGTTGTAGTGCACAGGTTAGACACAGTCTAAATAACAAGTGAT
>NW_010204372.1:0-1069 GCF_000695765.1 Mesitornis unicolor
CCCCACCCTTCCCCACCCTTCCCCACCCTTCCCCACCCACAGAGTTTTCCCTGTCCTGCGGTGCCATGGGAAGGGGCAGGGGTGCACCGTGTCCCCAGGCAGGACTGGAGGGGAGGAGAACAGAGGGGGCACCAAAAAAAACTCATATTCAGCTCCAGAGACTCTCGTCGCCTGGAAAAGTTAAGCGTGACTTGGTAAATGTTTGTAAATGCAAATAGAAATGAATAAATAAACCTCAAACCAGGTAGTTTGGGTGTAATAGTTTAGCAGGACTAATTGCAGACAATGGAGCTGAAATGACTTTTCCAATTAGCTGCTGGTTGGAGTTTAGTTGGAGGAACTGTCAGCTCCAGCGATGGGTAATTGCTTTATTGCTCACAAAACTATCATCTATTTAGAACATATGTGCTAATTACTCTGGATGGGCGTCGGAAAAGAGACCATAAATCTATTAGCACTTTAAAAAGTCTAGGGTACTTGTGAGCGACCAAACTCCCTTCCTTGGCGCGTTCAGGGCGAGATTCGCGCCCCGATCATCATTTTTCCAGAAAATAGAAATAAAATAAAATAAACAGGTTCTGCTAGGGTGTGTTTACGACCTCAGCGGGGGGGAAGAGTGGTCATCTCCAAGCAAGGAAAGCCTCTTTCTATAGACCAAACTAGTGCAATAAATCACTGTCATAAAAACGATTTTCCTCTTTAGCCTTGCACTATTTCTTTTTTTTTTTTGCAAAAAGATTAGTTTAGAAATCTTTTAATTGGATTACTCTGGAAAATTAATCTCCTTTAGGCTCGCTAAGTTTGTGTACCAAATATTTGGAATTAATTCAGTGCCACAAAAAGCATCCGGGATGCCTTTTGTTCAAACCAGCTAAGAAAAGGGACAGGTAGGGAAGGTGGCATTTTACCGTGCACATTCACGTCTCCTCTATGCATATTCATTGCTGGCTATGTCGCATTGTACCGCATAAAATCGCTATTGTAAAGGAAATAAACAGAATTGTTTGCTGGACTGTGCTGTGGATCAGGGCTCCGGCGCGAGGTGAGGAGTTTAGGGGGAAAAAAAAAT
>NW_010204373.1:0-2883 GCF_000695765.1 Mesitornis unicolor
CTTTCCCTTTGCAAAGTTGAAGCCCGGTCTCTCTTGTGAGCACGACGGGCAGAGGAGGAAAAGGTGTGTGGGGGGAAAATCCCGCCCAGTTTGCGTTGTGCAGCTCAGCGCCCCTCATCGCCGCCCGGCTCTGCACTGGTGGCCGCACGGGAAAGGAGTGCGGAGGGGCCGGTAAGCGGCTCTTGCCGCTGCCCCGGTGGGCCGGGAGTCGGGGCAGTGGAGCCCCGGGGACCGCCGTGATGTGACCCGCGGCGAGAGCCGTCAGGGCGGCCTGGAACCCTCGGTCCCGAGAAGCCCGGAGTCGAGAGAGTGGTGGGAGGGACGGAATGGTGTCGCCAGGTCCCCTGAGCCGGCCCCGCTGACCCCCTGCGCCGAGCGCGCAGATAAGATGAGGGATTTCGGAGCGTCTTGCAGCTGGCCTCGACACTTTCCAAGGAATGTTCCTGAAACAAAGACCCGAATTCCTGCATCCTGATTCCTACGGCTCCCACAGCTGACTGCCAGCGGCCAAACCACTCTTAAATATTCTGCATCCTTCGGTTTTGCGTGTTCCAGGCAGGCATCCCATCCCATCTCATCCCATCCCACTGTCCCTGGCTGGGCTGCAGCAAGGCTGTGGAAGTACGCCTGATGCTTCTTCCCTCTGCGCACCTGGGAGCGCTAAGGCAATTCGCTGTCTGCTGCCTTTAACTGTCCAAAACCGCCTGATCTTTCAACAGGTCTTTTGTTTGTTTGTTTGTTCATTTGTCTGAAGAGCAGGAAAAGAGATCGCGGCCAGAATCCTTATTGTGTAATAGTATCAGAGTTGAGATGCAGCATTGTGCATATGACTCCATATACCACGAGGTATTTAAAGTTATCTTTTTAAAGAAAAGTCTTGATTAAAGCCGTTTAACAACCACAAATTGTGCTATGGTGTATTAATTAACAGTGTTGAAGATCTCCAATAAACAGAGCAGGCAGAGCATGAGTAATGCAGAAAGAGTTTAAGAAATCCCCAGGGCTGCAGACCTTCCTGAATGCAGGATTACATGGGAAGAATTAGTGGGAATCTGCAATTTCAGAGGCTGGGCACTGTCCCCCACATCACTAGAGTTTCTGGAGATATTTTCAGCTAGTGCATTCTTTGAATAATGGTTAGTGAAACAAAATTAAGCTCTCTAACAGGAGTTTTCATGTAGCAAAGCAGAACGTTGCATAATTCAGTGACAAAATAGCTCTGAGCAAACTTGAAGCGCCTCTTTCCAGACTTGTATATCATGTCCCCAACCCTTGAGTTGCAATTTTACAGTAGTTTTAAGTTGAGCTGCCAGCAGAAAGGGTGCTCCTACCTTGCCGCGCTTGCTGCCCGGTTGAGCCGTGGCCAGGCGACATTAGCCAGGCTCTGGCAGGGAGCTCGGAGTGGCAAGTAACCTGCTGGATCTGTAGTGGGGACAAATGGGATTCCCCTTTAAGAGGCAACTTCTCAGCGATGCTATAACTCTGCTAAGAGTTCGTTCTGCAGAATTTAAAATGTCCCGAAATCAGCATGGCAACGGTTCTGCTCATTCTCCCCCAGCCCTGCAAAATGCTCCTGCCTCCTTTTTGCCCTCCCGCGGGTAGAAGTGGTTGACGAGCCTTGCATAGAGCTCATCTAGTGAAAAATGAGCCATTTTTAGGTAGGATTAGTTTTCAGCCGAATTTGCCCCGGGTAGTGGCTTTTTGTTTTTCGCATGTACCTCCTTTGTTTCCTGGTGACAGAAGCGAGAGTGGGGCTGGGAGGGGACGGGAGACTGGGACGAAGGGACGGGACACACAATGGGAGGATGCAGGCAGGGTATTGCTATAGCAACTCCAATTTAGAGCAATAGAAGCTGCTGTGTAGCTTGACCTTTAGTGGGGATGGGTGCATTCTCCCTCCCCTCGCATTTGTAGGAGTTTAATTCTCTGAGCTGTCTTTCTGCCTGATAAACATGTTAGAAAGTTATGGGTGGGAGTAGAAGCTGAGAAAGCAGCACTGATAAGGCACCTGCAATAGCCTCATTTTCGCAGGGGACCAGGTGAAACACTATATGTTTATGTGGAGGAGCCGGGCTGAAGCTTTACGCTAGGATTAGGACTGCATATTCGAGACGGGGAACTTGTTGCAAAGCGCAGTTAGGAAAACGCGATACCAGGGTGCTACAGGATTTGTTGCAAAATTAATTGCGGCTACTGGTCGGTGATGGGGCTGAACGTTTAAATATGTCATGGCTTAAAGCTTCCCCAACTTAAAAAGGTTGCTTTGCTAATAGGAGGATGGGAGGAACTTCTGTTAACACCTTGCCGTTGCAGCAAAGCGTTGCTTAGCTGGGACGAGCTGCTCTGCCGAGTGTTGACTTGCGCCTGGCGCAGCTTCCACCGGGGTGCCTGGCGAGGTTTCTGTCCTGCTCCTCCTGCCTACAGAGCTGAGAGACTTTGTGGCAACGCGGGACCGTTTCAAGGTTTATCTTAATGAGTGAGGCTATAAACTAGCACTGACATGTTTCCCTTAAAATGCTTAGCTGTAGCCTTTTGTGGCTGAATTGCTTAAGAAGCAACATCTGAGCCACCCGTTCTCCAGCGGTGGGGGCAGGCAGCTGGTGGTAGCAGCGGTGCCAGCCATCCCCAGCATGCTATTTCTGCTCATGAGTCAGATCTTCACGACTTCGAGTCATTTTCTGCTTTGATATAAAATACAGACCTGTTCATTTGTCAGATTATTCATCTTGCTCTTGGAGGCAGACTTTTTTTTTCCCTCAAAGGTTATTCACCCTGGCACCTCCATGTCAGAGCAGCTTGTCCAAAACAAATCTGTTTTCTCAATCTCGCGCTGTAGCCCAGTAGCTTGCAATGAGCCCAGAGCGTTCTTCCTGAAGTGCAGGA